>NC_060267.1:16364214-16522636 GCF_021613505.1 Equus quagga | reverse complement strand
CCCCAGGTGCTCAGGGTCCCAGGTTCTCAGGCCCCCAGGTGCTCAGGGCCCCAGGTCTCAGGGCCCCAGGTTCTCAGGCCCCCAGGTTCTCAGGGCCCCCAGGTGCTCAGGGCCCCCAGGTGTTCAGGCCCCCAGGTGCTCAGGGCCCCAGGTCTCAGGGCCCCAGGTCTCAGGGCATGCGGAAATGTCTGCCTCTCTCTGAGGTGCTCGGAAGACTGGAGGTGGCACGAGGCTGAGGGTGCGAGAAGAACGTTGAGAGAGGGGGACTAGGAGTTGGGTAGACGGAGTCAGGCAGGAAAGGGACGGCATCCTCGGCTTTGGGCTGGTGAACTTCCACCTCCTCTGGCCCGGGAAGGGTCTGCAAGTGACTCCTCACCCTGGACAGACTCACTGACAGAGACAGACCCACGGTGGGGCTCCTTTCTCCCTCTGTTCACCCCCCCAGCCCAGGCCCACTGTCAGCTCACTGGTCAGTGTTCATGGCCTCCTTGCCTCTAATTGTTCCCTGCTCTGACCACCCAAGTACACAGCTGCAACTCTGGTGGGCACTCACCTGCTCAAATACCTCCCATGGCTCCCCACTCCTCCTGAGTCAAGCCTAAACTCCTTCAAGGCCTGCCATGGGGAACTAAGCTTCTTCTCCAGCCTGAAAATCCAGGATTTCTTTACCAAAATCCATCTCCTTCTTTCTGTTCTCCAAAACTTCCCCTGGATCCCTCCATCTGGGCTTTTCCTGACACTGTTCTCTTCTTGTAGAGTGGGTCTTCCTTCTGGAAAATCCAAATGCTAGCCCTCTTTAAAGACCCAGCTCTATGCTTCTTCCTCCAGGCAGCCTTTCCAGATTTTCCAAGTTGGAAGTGATCATTTTGTCCCTCTTATGACATCTCCTGCTCTCTATCTCGTCCCGTTGTTGTCTATGGTCAAGACTCATTTCCAATATAGAGTCAGCTCTCCACTTGAAGGAGCCACTTCCAGCTCGCTTTTGGATTCCCAGCACCTCACATAGTGCTTAGCACACAGTAAGTGCTTACTAAGTATTTTTCAAATGAGGAAAATGCCTGTTGTAGTTCCTGCACATTATACTTCAGTAGCTCAAGGGGCAGCGTTCTCAGGACACGGCTTCCCAACCTCGGGGCTTGGTTTTATTCTCTGGGCGGCTGGTGTGTGGCCAGAGACAGAGTTCCCTGCGGTCCTCCCCTCCAGGGCTGTTTGTGGCTGATCGTGGGTTCTCTGTACAACTGTAGTTCTCAAACACTGGGCATTCAAGAAGTAATACATTTTAAGTAAACTATTTCGTATCTCTAAAAATATTATAAACAAAGTTTAAAGAATAATAAAGTGACTATCTGTGTACGCACCCCCCAGCCTAAGGAAGAGAGCGTTGCCAACGTTGCGTGTGACGCTCCTCACATGCATCCCTCGCTCCAGAAACAGGATTTAACCGTGCGCAGGGACGGGTGGAGCCTGTCAGAGCTTTGGGTCTCAGAACGCTTACAGTCACCTGCGTTCATACTGAAAAGGACTTGGGACCCAGGAGAAACAGCAGCGTTTTAGTGACACAGTTCTAGAGCCAGCTGTCTCCTGATGCGTGGCTGCATGAAGCAGGTCACGTGTGCAGTCCTGCAGGGCACACGTGTGCTGGGGGAGGTGGCTGGGGCTTGACGTTCTAACAGCATCTTCTTCTGCACTTGGTCCTAGAGGTCCTGTGAGATGCACCGGCTGCACTGTGCTTAAACCTCTGCAATGCTCGTTTCTGCCCCTAGATGGCGGCCCCGGACCGTGCCCCTTGCCAACTGCTGGGAAGTTCTGGGAAGAACAGGCATCTTGTACTGTGGAGACGATGGGAGAGAGAAACGCTTTAAAATGAGAAGTGAAACTCTGGTCAATGCTCAAAACAGGCAGAATTAGTTGCTAATTCCAGCCGCCTGCTCCTCTGAGCGCGGGCTCCAGAGGTTGAATTCTGCTCCACTGCAGCGTCCACAGGACTCTGGGGTGACTGCAGAGGCAACAGTAGCAACAGAGCCCAACTTTGAGGGCTTCGGGGATAACTAAATGATTTACTTCACATAAACTAACAGTGTCTGGCACAGAGAAGTGTCGCTGACATTTGCTGTTCTCTTCCTTTTCAACTGGTGTTGCAGGGACCTGTCACGTTCCCTGAGGGCAGGGACCACGGCTTGCCACTCACCTCTGCATCCCCAGTGCCCGGCACAGGACAGGAGCTTAGGAAGCTATTCCTCTCTCCGCCGGCCCCCAACACACAGAGAAGGGAGCCATTGTGCTCCATGTGGCTTCAGAGGAGAAGAGCAGGTGGGCACTGACAGAGAGGTGAATGGTGGCTGATTGACAGTCTGAGCTGTCCAAGCATGGAAGGGCTTCCTAGTGAGGGAGTGAGCTCCTGGGCCCTGGAGGCATGCAAGCAGGACGCAGCATCACAAGATGCTGCCGAGGGGACCCTGGTTCAAGGCTGGATTGGGTGGCCCTGGCTGGCGGTCCTATTTCTAAGTGAACTTGCTGGAGCCATCATCTTCCTGAGGGTGTGAGAGAGACAGGGAGGGTGGGGCAGAGCTGAGGGGGTCGGGGGAGAAGGCTTCCTCGAGGGTAGGAGGGGGCTAGGAGGGGAGGGGGAGACGGCGAGGCAGTTCCTGGCTTTTATCTCTCCATCAATATCTAGGAACGGAGGAGCTTGAGTGTGGGGCTGGGGGTGGGTGTCTGTGGGTGGACCCTGGATCCTGGCCAGGCCTGCGGTCAGCTTCCCAGGTGAAAGTTGCAGCCTGTGGACCCCTCATCTCCCGATCCAGCCTGTCCACACTGCCCTCTTCTGACGGTCCCTGTCCTGGTTTGCGGAAAGGCTCCTCTGCCCACCTGGGTCCCCAAACCAGACACTTGGGCATCGCCCCCAACGCCTCCACTTCCCTCCCCACCCCCAGTCTACCGGGTCTACTGGGGAGAAAGAAGAGTAACAGGGTCCCAGTCAAGTGTCAGAGCTGTCTCCCTGTTCTGGCCTTGCCTGCAGGAGGGGTCCCGGTAAATCCTAAGTCGGACCACGGCGGCTCCCTGCTCGCGCGTCTCCAGCCTCTCCTGTTTCCTTCATGGTAAAGCCAAGTCCTGACCCAGCCCTGGGGCTCTGAGGCCTCACCTCCTGCTGGCCCTGCCTCCGTCTCTCTCCTCTGGCCGCGCTGGCCTCCTGCCTCCCACCTCGGGGCCTCCGTCCTTGCCCTTCCCTCGCCAGACAGCACGCCTGGCTCCTCTCCTCTTTCAGGTCTTCACGAAACAGCGCTTCCCATGATGCCTCCCCTGACCTCTTCGTTTAGATTTACGGTCCCTCCTTGTCGTCACCCCATTCCCCTTTTCTGTTATTTTTCTCCACAGCAACTATCACCTAGCATACTATGTTTAAGACTGGTACATGGTCTGCAGGCGGGAGGCAAAATGAGCATGTGAACCCCTGGTTCAAGAATCATTGAGAATTCCCAGACAGGCCAGCAGAGTGTTGGACTGAGTGCGGGGGCCCTCTGAGCGCGGGGCCCCGGGAAGCTGCGTGGTTCACCCCCGGGAAGAGGCCCCAACAACACACACAAATGTACGTGTGTGTTCATGGTCCTTCTATCCCGCTGGGATGTGAGCTCCATGGGGGCATCTGGGGCTGGCCCGCATGGTTTTTGCAGCGTCTAGAAAGGAGCAGGTGCTCAGTGTTGATGAGATGAAGGATGAAAGGTGTCACACCAGGGGTCAGGCTGGAGAAGGAGGGAGAGGCTTCAGGGAAGAGGCACCATGCAGCTGGCTTGGGAAAGCTGGCAGGGGAGGCTGGGGGCCTGGGGAACTGTGGGAACAACGAGCCCAAAGCCAGGGGTGACAGAGTGTGGGCCTGCGGGCCCCCGGGCCTGCTGCTGCTTGCTAGGACCCCAGGCAGGAGCAGGTCCCGGAGGGCGTTGTGCCTGAGTATACCACCCTGAATGCTTGGGGCTGGATGTGCCTCTGTCCCTACCTGTCTGTGTGACCCTGGGCAGGGTACTTAACCTCTCTGACCTTCAAGGTCCTCCTCAGTCTTCCTTATTATAGGAATAATAGAAAATATAGTATAGTATATAGCACAGAGTATATGGTAAAGTATAAGGGACAGGAACGATATAGGGTGCATTTGGTGTCCGGGTGGGGGGAAAAGGATGGAGGTCTGTGCTCGAGGTGTCTGGGAGAGATGAGGGAGGGAGACAGTGGGGGCAGCAGACTTAGTGTCGGTCCCACGGGCCTGGAGCACTGCCGTGGGGCCCCTTCAGAGAGAGAGGCTCAGGGATAGACCCCAGAGGATGAAGGAGCTTCACTTTCGAAGGCCTCTGAGATTCTGGGCCTAAACAGTGGGGCCTCGGGAGCAAGGTGCTTAGAAAGGGAAGCCTTGCCCCCTGTCGTCCCCCTCAGCCCCCTGCCGCAGCCTTTGTAAGGCTTAGGGGTCTGAGGACTCAGCTGGCTGTGGGCGGAGGACGGGGGTGCTCTCTGGAGGAGAGCGCTCACTGAGGATGCTGGCCGCCGAGGACACTGAGACCCCGAGGCAGTGTGCCTCCACATGCTCCTGCCCACATGCAAGACAGCATCCCTGGGGGCCCTGGAAGTAACTGAGGGGACTTTCAGGGGACAGCACAAGGCCCTGCAACACAGAGGTGGGGCCCTGGGGCTCCTCTGATTTGGATACTGGTGTCAGAGTGGCCAGTTTTGCCCCACAGGCTGGCGAGGCTCCATAAACACAGTTAACGTGACCCGTGCGTCCTCAGGAGGGCTCTAAGGGACTGAGGCTCGGGGGAGGGGGCTGGGCGGGAACGGCCACAGCAAGGGCAGGAAGGGACCATAGGGGCAGTTTGTCCACACCAAGGCCATCCTGAGACCAGACTTGCCCAAGGACAGGGTCAGAAACCAGAGAGGGGAACAGCGCTGCAACGGATGTCCCTGCTTCCCCGCCATGTCCGCGGACTCTCTAGGGCTTCAGACGCGAGTGTCTAGCTCCTGCGGGTCTCCATCCATGTTCCTCAGGTCCCTCAAGGCAGCATGTCCTGGAAGAGTCCGTCAGCCGCCTTTCCAGACCTGTCTTCCCCGGTGGCTCCAGTCTTGGGCTCCCCATCCGCGGGTGCCAGGAATCTGGGAGATGCATTTGGTAGTCTCTTTTCCGGCCTGGCCGAATCCATCCCCAAGTCTGAAGCGGAAAACCAGGCTCCAGCCACAGGATCTGCCTCTGCTCTGCTCTTCCCCCTCTGTGTGCTCACGCGGTCCCAGGCTTGCCCTTTTCCTCTCTGCCCCTCGCTCACCTCTGACTTGGCCCTGGGGCTCCAGAAGGTCAAAAAACGGAGGGTGGGTAGGGATCCCGGGGCCTGGATTGGGTGCCCGGGCCCTGCCTGTCCCGCACTGGTCAGCTGGGGGCGCTGCTGCCCCACGGACTCCCTGCCCCGGCTCCGCGTGGGGGCGGGGAGCTTCTCGCCTGGGCCGGCGCAGCCTGTCTGGCTGGTCTGGGTGTGGGCGCCGGAGGCCGGGAGCGGGGGCGGGGCGAGGACGCGTGGGGGCGGGGCTACGGGAACTGGGTTTGCGCATGCGGCTTGGAGTGTGTTTGAAGGGGGCGTAGGGCAGGGTGTCGCTCACCTTACGGGTTGTGGTGCAGGTGCCCTGGGGTCCTAGCTGGCCCCCCAGGGCCTGAGGACCCCACGGTAGGGTTACAAGGACTAAGTTGAAAGTCTGGCCTTGGCCCTGCCCACCCCTCCTGGCTGATCCCCAGGAGACCCCCACGTCCACACCCACTTGGGGCAGGTCCTCAGTTCTTTGGAGGGTGGGCTTTGAGGTCTAATTCCCACTCTGCCACAGGGGCAGTCACTTACCGTGTTGTACTTTCAGTGTCTTTGCAAGTAAATGGGGACACTAACACCAATGTCACAAGAGTTGGAGCTTTCTGAAGCGGCTGGGGGGGGGATGGAGGTGTCAGCCCAGACCACGTGAAATCATGGCCCCCTTTCCTGCGTGCAGCACCAGGGAGGGAGAGGTGGGGGCATCGCAAAGCCCCACCTGAAAGCTGCAGGACGGGAGGGAGGTGGACAGACATCCGAGGCAGCACAGTGGTCTGGGCACCAGAGAAGGGGCGCCCCCTTACGGAGGAGGAGGGAACCAACAGAGGCCTCTTGAGGGGCGGTGGCGCAGTTGAGCTGAAGCTTGAAGGACAGATAGGGAGGTGGAGGTGAGGGCGCTCCCAGCGTGGACAGCCCCGAAAAGCCGGGAGGCTGAACTGCCGGGCCTCTCTGGAGAGCATCTGAGTCCCGCGTGGCCAGGGCAGGGGTGGGTGGAGAACAGTGGGGGTCAGGTGGCCAGGGTGGGTGGGCATGTTGTGGGGGCCCTTGACTGCCAGTGATGAGGTCTGCAGGGAATTCCTGGGGCGCAGGCAGCCAGGAGAGGTGTCTGCAGAGGAGATGGTGCCATGGCAGAGCTGAGCTTCTGGAAGACTCTGGGCAGCCTGGACCGCGGGAGCAGGCAGGGCTGGGTCCCTCTGCCCGCATGGGGACTGGATGGGAGAGGGCGCAGGGCCAGGCCAGGGACACCAGCTGGGGTGGGTGACCTGAGTGGTCACCAGGCCGGAGCTGCCTGGGCCTCGACCTGGCTGGCACCTGGAGGAATGGAGATGAGGGAAACCTCCAACTCCCCTTGGATTGCATTGTAAGGAATCAGGTTGGACGACTGGAGAAACTTTCTGGGCCCAGGGGCCTGGCCCTGCCGTACCCAGCCCTGAGTCCCCTGCCTCTCCCTAGCTCCCACTGCCTGCAGATACCCCATATGCTTATCCAGGCTTCTGGGGTGAGCCCTGGACTGGCCCAGCCTGAGGTGGGGCAAGGGAGTCCACACGCCAACCCTCCTGGGTGATAGGTGATGGGTTGGGACCTCTCTGGGTCTCCTTTGCCCACTTTGGTGGGGGGCATGGGGCCACAGCTCCCTGCTGTCCCATTCTGTAGGCTGGGCCTTCTGACAGGAAGGGACCCACTCAGGATGGTCCTGTGGCTGTGGGCCCAGGGCCTCTGGGATGTAAGGGCCGAGTGGGCAGGGAAGGCTGTGCAGGCCTGAGGAGTTTGGGGCCCTTGGGCCTGCCTGAGAGGGGTCCTGGGGAGTCTTGTGACAGAAACTGCGGCAGGAAGGCCTCAGCCTAGAGCTCCTGGCTGCAGCGGCCCCCTTGTGGGGGCTGGGTGGAGGAGGGAGCTGAGCTCGCCTGTTTTTCCTGAGCAGCAGGTCCTGGCTTGCTGGGAATGCAGCTGGGGCCTGGGAAGAGGGGAGGGGAGGCCGAAACCAGGCAGCCAGCCCTGCTCCCTCTTCCCCAGACCACAGACGGAGGGCCTCAACTCCAACTCTAGACCAGGGGCAGGGGCTGGGTGCTGGGGCCCCCTGGGGATGTTGGCACAAGTTCCAGGGACCTAGGCTTGACTCCCTGCCCTAAAGTGTGGGCACCCCAGGGTCTAGGGTAGAGGGTGGGCTGGGGCTGTACTGCAGTGGGTTTCTGAGCTGGGTGGGCGCAGTGGGTACCCAGACTGCTCTGAGCTGCCGCCATCCCTGCTGGCAGGATAGACAGGCTAGGGCCGCCCGGGGTCTGAAGGACCCCCATATGGTGCACGCAAGGGGCCGCCGGGAGCCCTGAGTGCAGGGGCTGTGCCTGGGGGATGTCCTGACCCCTGCCCCTGCCCTTGGACCTCGACTCCCAGCCTAGGCATGGGGGATCTGACCCACTGCTCCGGTCTGTGCCCGGCCTGATGCTCCCAGCACACCCGGATCCAGCAGAGGTCCCTGACTGTCAGTGGACATGGGGAGGGTGCAATGAGGGCAGTAGGGGTAGAAGTGGCTTTGTGGGGAGCTTGGGAGCTTAGGGTAGGGTTGGTGGTGAGGGTAGAGGCAGGGTGTGGGGTGCTGCAGGGGTGTGGAATAGGGCTTAGGGTTCGGGTAGGGCCTGGGAAGGCAGGGTTTGCAGGAATGCTGTGGGTTTGGGGCAGGAGTAAGGCTGACGCTGGAATTTGGGGCATGTCTGAGAGTGGGTGCGGGTCAGAGCCGGGGTTTGGGATGGGATGGTTCAGGGCTGGGTTGGAGGATGGGGTAGGGTGTGGGCATAGGGAAGCACCCAGATTTGGAGTGAAGGTGGTGAAGGGTAGAATTGGGGTATGTTCGGATTTGGGGTTGGGGCTGGGGTTAGTGCAGTGTCAGATCAGAGGGGGTTCAGGGGTCGGGGGCGGGCACAGGTTAGCAGGAGGCACAGTTTGGGCTCAGGTTGGCTCAGGGTTTCCATGTTAGGTTTCGGTGTGGTCTGTTGGGGGTTTGGGGATCCACTTGTTCTGCCTGTGGTGCCCCTGCTGGCTCTGTCTTCTCCCTTCTTGGTGGGCTGCTCTCAGCTATGGCCTTGGTTGGAGTCTGGGTCCTCTGGCCCCAGGTGGTGGCAGGACCCCCTCCACCCTCTGAGCCAGGCAGGGGCCCAGGAGGCAACATTCTGCACCTGAGCCCTGATTCTCCAGGGCCTGGGGATCAGCTGAAGCAGGGGCCCCGTCTTTCCGGGCTGGACCTGGGGTTGGGGCTCCTCCCCGCCAGTGAATGCAGTGCCCCCCGCCCCCTGGCCAGCTCCCTGACCTCCTGCCATGGCCTCCTCTCACACTCTGGACACTTGACTGGGAGCCTCAGCTCCTTCTTTGAGCTGCTGCTGCTGGCGGGGGGGGGGCGGGGGGGGGCAGGGGGCAGTGCTTAACCCAGCCCCTCTCCTGACAAACCCCACTCCCAGGTCCAGGGAGGGAAACTGGGCCGGCTCCTCGCTTGGCCTTAACTGTAGTGGTAACCAGAAGGCCTCTCACCTTGTCATGATTCCCACACATTTCAGGGCCAGACTTGGGAGCCCAGGGTCAGGGCTGTATCCACAGCATGACCCAGGCTGACCAGGGCCCCTGGCCCTCATGGAGGGCCTCTCCTCTCTCCTCCATTACCTTCCTTCTGAGTCTAGCACCCTAGGAGGATCCTGGGCCCAGTCGGTGGCTCCGAGGGGCTGGTTCTCTGCTGCCTGGGCCGAGTTGGAGTCTGGGGGCCCAGCAAGGGTGCTCCTGGTCTGGGCTGAGACCTCCAGGCTTCCCTGGGCCTGGCTCCTGCCTGTCAGCCAACTGCCCTGGGCATGCCCCTGTGGTGAGTGAGCGGGGCTGCCTCCACTCCACCACCACAGGAGGAGGTTGGGGGTGACTTCACTATCCCTTGGGTGGGACCGGCCCAGGAGGCATGGGGACACCTGGCTGGGTGTGTCTGCGTGTGACTCAGGCTGGATGCCGAGGCCCTGAGCTGGTGGCTGTGTTCTCCCACTAGCCGAGGAGGATGCATGCCGCAGCCCTGAGTCACCAGGGTGTGGTCCAGCCGGCCTGGCGGCACCCCAGACATACACACAGCCACATGCACAGCCAGCCACGCTCTGGGGCCTGGACACAGGGACCTGTGGCAGAGGGTCCTGCCTGGTGTGGGCACCGTCCGCATGCCTTTTTCTTGATGTGCTGAGCCCTTCTCAGGTGTTCCTTGGTGACGAGGGCCCTGTGCTCTGGAGCTCCCTCCAGTTAGGGCTTGGAGGGGCTGGAAGGGGGTTTGGCACCCACAGACACAGCCAGAGACCCTGGGGGACACACTGACCCTCCCCTAGCTGTCCAATCAGGTAATTTGCAGGTCACTATGTGCCACTATCCAAAACGTTAACCCAGTGGACCCGTACAACCCCTGTGAGCTGAGGGAACTATCACTTCCACCTTACAGAGGAGGAAACCAGGGCTTCGGGAGGCAGAGAGTCACCCACAGTCACCCAGATAGTGAGTGGCCAGCTGGCCTTAAACCTCCTCATTGGGCATCCGCTGTGGCCTATCCTGTGCCAGGTGTTGGTGCATCAGTGATGGTGGCCTGGCCCCGGCCCTCTGCCTCAGTGCAGCCCATCACTGGGAGACCTTGACACTGCCCCTCACTCAGGGTCAGGCAGGAGCCCCGCAGGGTCAAGTGAATGAGCAGCTCTGTGGCCCCGGGCAGCCACTGGGCCTGGGTCCTAGGTGCCTCCATGCCTCTGAGGATGGAGACACCCCTAGCCCTGCTGGCCTCCGCGGCAGTGGCAACCTGCTTTCTCTGGACGGGGACAGGAGGCCTGGGGCCCTGAGGGCAGCCCCTTCCTGGGAAGCCAGGCCCGACTGCCCCCAGGGAAAGACAGGAAGTGTGGTTTCAGACCCCTGGCCCTGTCCCACAGGTGGCTGTGAGTGTGAGGGGCAGGACAGCCAGAGTGGCTGTAACTGGGGGTGAGAGGAAGCAGTGCAGGTGAAGGGCACGTGGACCCTGAACTGCCCGTGGACAGCCTTCTGCGGAGCAAGGATGGGAACCCGGGTGTCCTGGCTCCCAGGCCAGGCTTGGGTCCTCAGACACTCTAGGTTGGTGGATTTTCTCCGACAGACCAGGGGGCTGCATCGGACCCTGCGGCCCCCAGAGAGGGCTTCCCTGGTGCCATTGGGCGGGTGAGTAGGGCGCGGCTGGGAGAGCTGGCTCCACCCCCTCCACCCACAGCCCCACCGGGTTCTTTGTCCAACCCACGCTGCTGGAGGGAGAGGAGAAAGCACCTTATAAGGTAATGAATGCGGCTGCCAGGTGGCGAGGCCGGCTGCCTCCCTGCCTCCAGGCTCCCCTCCCTGCGCAGGCAGAACAGCGGCTTCCTCCCATGGGATCCCAAGCCTGGCCTTGCGCCTGAGGACGCCACCCACCCCCTGCCCCCTCACCTCATGGAGCTTCTGCTGCCTGCCCCAGACCCAGGTCGGGGCACCTGGCATGGGGCGGGGGGCCTCCCCACCTGGGAGGCAGAGGAGGCAGCTGGGGCTCAGAGAGGGAGCTGGGTGGCAGTGTGATGTTGGCTAAGTGACTGCTCCTTTCCGAGCCTCAGTTTCCTCTTCTGTACAAAGAGGGAGGTGGGCTAGGGGCCATGCATTCACCCGAGGATCCCAGGCCCCATGGAGTGTCCCTTCGCTTACAGACATTTAACAGGCCCAGGCCACACCAGCCACACCTGGGCACAGCACGGCCCCTTCCCTAGGCCCAAGAGCTTCCCTCCCTGCCCTGCTGGGCTCCCTAGGGAAGGACCCACCCTCTCTATTCCAAGGGAGCTGGGGTTCTAGGGCAGTTCTCCTGGTCAGGTGGGCAGCCTGGCTTAACTTGCCTCCTTGCCAGCAGTGGGGCCCGGTGGAGAGGCCCGAGGACGCTGCCGCTCCTTCCTTAGGCCTGTCTCCAGCTCTCAACTAGTGCCCCCTTGAGAAGCTGACCTTCCATGGAAGCCCCCAGCCCACCCCTGGCAATGCTCTCCCCAGCCCTTGGGTGCAAAGTGTTCTCAGGTGTCCATGCTGGTCATCCTGTGTACCCGATGTACCATCTTGGAATTTCCCCTGGAGATTAAAACAGCGACCCCCATCTCCAAAGCGTTTCTCAGGCATGATCTGCTTGCCCTTTGCAGCAGCCCCTCCACCAGGACACTGACAAGCGCGTTTAACAGAGAAGTTTGACAGCATGGTGAGGCCCGAGCTGGCCTGGAGGCCGCGTGCTCTGCCCTGGGCCCTGGTGGGCACAGTGAAGGGGAGGGGGCGTGTCTTCCTGTGGGTCCGCTAGCGAGTGGAGCTGGGAGTATCCCTGGATATTGTCTTGTCCAGCTGCTCACCGTGGAGCTTGGGGAACCGGGGCTCAGAGTGGGGATGAAAGCCCAGGCCTCCTGGCCCCTGTCCTGTCCTGTTTCCTGGGGGCAGGCTGTGTGCTCCCGCTCTCTCCCTGTCTCCCTCCCAGCTGCCTGGGCCTGGGCCTGAGGGTCACCAGGTTCTGCTTGGTGAGAGCACCTAGATGGCCCAGCTGGGAGAGGACAGGGTGGGGGCCGGGTACCAAGCCTGGCCTGATGGAGGAGCCCCGCCCCGGCCTCTCTCCCCCTCCACCCTCTCCTCTGGTGCAGGAGCCTCCCCATCTGCCCCCTCCCAGCACAGTGATTGCCCAGAGGTTTTCCAGGGAGCTGACGAAGCAGCGTCTGCCATGTGAAGAAAACAAGGCCAAACACGTGAGGGTGGCTGAGCTGTCCTCTCCCATCCCCAGCCCCCTTGCGTGGAATGACCTTCAGAGGCTTGCCCGCAGCCCCCGCTTCAGTGCAGAAAGGACCCCTCCTGAAGCTCCTGTGATGGCACCCCTTCTTGAAAACCCTGGGGGTCAGGGAACGCTTCAGTCTCTTCCCAGTTTGGGATTCAGACAGTTCTAGCAGGAAGTTCTGCCTGTTGTCCGGCTCTAGGCCCTCATGCTGTGTGTTGTACTCCTCTCTTCTTGCCCTGTTTACTGAAGGATGCAGACTGCCCATTGCTCAGGCCACAGCAGGTTAAAGGTCAGGTGCAAGTGCCCTCATGCTCTCCTCTGCCTGTGGGGTTTGGGGAAACCCGGGGCTCTGTTCTGTTTCCCACTGGGGATGCCCTTCTCTGTACCCCTTCCTCAGCCCACCGGCCCCATCCTGCCTTCCACACCTTGCACACACTCCCCTCTCCAGGAAGTGAGGCCTGCTGCCCCAGGTTCTGTCCCTGACGCTGAACCTTCCATAAGGTTCAAACTGTACGGTGCAAGGTTTGCATCCGAGCCGGTTTCCAGCATCTTCTCTGGGTCCTGCACTAGCCTGTGTTCCCAGTGCCTTGGGCAGTGCCTGACACTAGTTGGTGCCCAATAAGTGTTGAGAGCTTGTTAAGGGCAGCTCTTCAAGTACATGCTCAAAACGGTGGTTGACCGACTCCTCCTGACTTTCCAAGTGGGAAACCCCAGAGGTGACCCTGTGGTCCACCCCACAGGGACCTTTGGTTCCTAGGGCTCTGAGGGGGGCATCTGAACACATGTGGCCTTGGGCCATCTCTCTCCTGGCCTCTAGGCTGCTGCTAGGCCCTGGGAAGGGGTTGAGGGAGGAGGAGGCTGCCATTTAGGCCCACCTCAAATCCATCTCCTCCCCCCGCCCCCATCCCCAACTTCTCCCAGGCTGGACCAATTTCTGTCAGGAGGTTCTAGAAGCTGGAAGGGCTGGGGCATGGGAGGCAGAGGTGTGGTTCTTCCCAGGTCCCAGGCTCGGAGAGGGGCTGAGAGCAGGATCACAGTCTGTGAACGACTGTTAGTTCATACATTTAGTGAGCACTTACTGTATACCATATAAAGCACCATGACCCCAGGAGAGGAGAGCCCACCGTGAAGTGAACCAGCCCAGGCCTGCCTGATCCCAGAGGGCAGCTCTGACAAGGCCTTAGAAATGGCCTCTTCCAACGGCCCAAAAACCTGGTGCTTAGAGAGGGACATGTGCTGCCCTGGGCCACACAGCTGTGCATGGTGGCCGGGACTAGAGTCCATGTTCCTTCCTCGGCACCTGCTGCCCATAATGCTGCCTGAGCACTGGGTGCAAGGGTGGGGAAGGGGGCTCTGGCCGAGGAAGGACAGGCAGTGCCCAAGGTTCTGAAGCACAGCTGCCAGGAGTGGGAGGGGCCCGGACCCAGGATGTGGAGTTATGGACAGGCACAAAGTATGTGTGTTTGTGTGTGTGTGTGTGTGTGTGTGTGAGAGTGTGAGGCGGCCGTGCAGGGCTTGTTCTGGGCAGGCTTGTTAAATGAACGTTTATAGAGCAGGAAGAACATTGTGTGCCCATTGCACGTGCTCCATAAGCATTTTGCTGTGGATACTTTGAGGGGTCTTGGAGCAGGCCCACGAGGACTGGGTGGCCATGCACGGTGGGGAAGGCTGGCGCGGTTGTGGGCAGGAGGAGGGGTGCGTGGCAGGTGGGCTTCGAGGGGGTGTAAGCAGCTCAGAGACAGGGAGGGAAGGAGGCTCCAGCTCTGCCCACCTCCTGGACAAGGGGGTCCAGGAACTGGCGGGGCTTCTGCAGCCAGGCTGCAGAGTGTGCAGAGGGCGTGGTGGGTGTGGTCTCGCGGGTGTGGGGGGGGGGGGGGGGGCGGGCGACTCAAAGCCTTGGCAGATCACCGAGGGTAGGGGGCAAAGCCTCTACAAGCCTTTGGCTTTGTCCTTGGGCAGTACCCTCCGCCCCAGGCACGGGCAGGCCGAGTTTGAGGAGCGGCGGATGGGGGTCGGGGGCCGTGGGAGGCGCCCCGGGCCGGCCGACCGCCGCCTTCCGGGGACCTGCAGCGGCCCGCGGCGGCCGGCAGGGGGCGGTGCCCGACCGGCGTTGGGAGGCTCCTCTTCCCCGGCCCGGGCGGGGCGCCCCGGAATGCGGCGGGGCTCAGATGTGGCGGCGCCGCCCGCGTCTGTCCCGTCGGGTCCGGGCGGCCCCGAGCGGCCTCCCTGCCCGGGCACGCCAGCCCGCGGGCGGGCGGACACCAGGTGTCGGTGCTGCAGGAACAGAGGCTTCCGCGCCCGGCCCGCCCGGCGCCACACCCGGCCCAGCCCCCCGGCGCCGTGGCGGGGTGGAGGGGCTCGGAGCCGTTGCCAGGACAGGCCCCGGAGTCCCGAGTTTCGGGGTCCAGGGGACCCTCCGCGGGCAGCGGCATGACACACACCTGCCCCGTTGGGGGGCGGCTGTGGGCCAGGTGCCTGGCCCCGGCTTCAGTGGCCTCCCGCCTGTCCTGCAGGAGGCAGCCCCAGCTGTGCTGGAGTCCAGGCCCTGGGCCTCAGTTTCCTCCTCTGTTGAAAGAGGGCATGACCTTACCTCGCAGTACTGTTGTGAGCGTTGACCCATAAGAGAGGCTCAGGGACAGTGGCCCAGGACAGTGCCAAAGGACATCTCTGTCCACCTCCTCCATCAGGCTGGCAGCTTCTCCAGGGCAAGACTCCTGAGGAAGGAGCCTCATGGTCCCCTGACCCCATCCTATAGCTGGCTGTGGCCCCCAGGTTGGGAGTGGATGTGGGGTGGGTGAGGGGTGCAGAGTGGCTGGGAAGTGAAATGCGAGCTTTGGCTTGGGCTGGTGACAGGCTGGGCCTGGCCTCTCCTGTCTGGTGTCTCTGAATGGAGCCCGGCCACCTGGAGCCTAGAGGGTGTTGGAGAGGGGCTCAGCCTGCCCGGCTCCTGCTGACCCTGCCCTTGGCCTGCAGGGCCAAGACAGGGGAGTGGGGAGGCACATTCCTGGCTTGGAGGGGGAGACTCTGATTATGAGGGGCAGGCCCTGACAGCATGAGGTGGTTGGGGGCAGGGAGAGTACAAACCTATTTCCACTTGACAGATGGGTAAACTGAGGCTCAAGTTCCCCCCGCCGTGGGTTAGTGGCAGAAGCAGGACCAGAACCAGGGCCCCTGACTCCAGTCCAAGGCTCTTTTCCCATTTCCTTATCTCCACATTTTTGAGGTTGCTTTAAAACTGCAAAGCTGTGGTGGTGAGAGGGTTTGGGTCTAGAACATGTTCGGGGTCCACCTTCCCCAACCCAGGCCTGTCTGTGGTCACACCAGTGACCCTCTCATTGTGGCTGTGGTCGGGCCCAGAGGTTCCAGAAGGGACCCTGTCTGGGCAGTGTCAGTCCTGCAGCCCTAAGGCCAGGCCCTGGGAGGAAGTCTCCTTGCAGCCTGCCCCCCTCCCAGCAGAAGAGCAGCTGATCCCACTGTGTGTGTCCCCTCTTTTCCTTTCTGCCCCCCTAGTTGGGCAGTCCTGGGACACAGAGCAAGGTCAGAGTGAGAGCTTCGCTGGAGCCCTGGCTGCCTCCAAAGAGGTGGAGAGGGGGCAGGAGGCCCAGCTCCCGGCCTTTATAAAGCCCACCTCCGCTGTGTGGCTTAGAGCAAGGCCCTTCCTCTCCCTGGGCCTCAGTTTCTCCATCTGTAAAATGAGGTGGTATGCTCCATTCATGGTGCTGGGAGGTCACTCCTGGCATGCCTGTGGACCCTGGGTGGCCCTGACCTATTTTGGAGGGACCTGGAAGGGTAAGGGCCTAAGTGGGTTGCACCAGCTGCCTTGGGCCAGTCTAGTTTCCAGAGGATGAAGGAAAGGGGCTCTCTGTCTGCTAATATGGCAGCACTTCCTACCAGCTGCTCCCCGCCCACCCAGGGTGAGGACAGGCAAGGGGGAAGACCTCACATCGTCCTTTTGGGGCCTGATAGGCTGGGGGCTTGGTGACTGAAAGGCACACTTTCAGGGGTGAGCTGCCATGTGGCTGTCCTCATCCCCGGGAAGGCCTTCAGAGTTAGTTTATCAGCCCAGGCTGTTCTCCCGCTGGACCCAGGACAGGGAGCTCGTCTCCCTTAGGGCCCAGGCACTGGGGTGGCCATGAAGGGCAGCCTGGCAGTCAGGGTTTTGAGGTGGGACTTAGGGTTCTAGGGAGAGGAGGTCATGGGGCTATGGGCTGGCTTCCTTTCCCAGGAGGCCATGGGGAGTGCGTGGGGGCAGGGTGCTGTGGGCCTGCTGGGTGCCCCCCTCTGACCCTGCCGGAGGCAGTCTCAGCAGCCTGGGGCTTGTGGGGAGATGGAGAGCCCCAGGAGGCTCCCAGGTTTCCCCAGGCTCAGCAGGGCCCCCTAAAGCACTCTCGACTCACGGCAGGCAGGACAAAACCTACAGCAGCTTGGAGGGTGGGCAGGTCCCTGAGTCCTCCATTTTGTACCCCAATGTCTGTGGCCAGGAGGAAGAGGGAAGGCAATGGGCATGCAGGAATGCTGGCCAGGCCTTGTCCCAACAGGCCAGGGCGGAGGGCCAGCCCCTGTGTGGGCCACGTGCTCCTAACTCAGATTGTAGCTAGGCAGCCGGCGCAAACAGCAGAGACACACAGAGCAGACCCTGTGGATGTGCGTGTGTGTGCCTGGAAGGCCTCTGGCTCAGGGTACTCATTGTCTCAGATGGAGATGGGAACCCCTCCTATTGCTTTACGGTCAGAGTCACACACAGGCCTAGGGTGGGGGCTCTGCCTGCTGACACTTGCTGAGAGCTTACTGTATACCAGGCCCGATCCGTCCATTAGCTCCTCTAGTCCTTACAGAACCTGACAGACGCCCTTATCACCCACTTTATAGATGGGGAAACTGAGGTTCTGAACAGTTGCACACACCTAAGGTCACCGAGGAAGTGAGGGAGTTCAGACAGAGGTCTGACTCCAGGGTGTTGTTTTACCCCTGGGCGTGTGTAGACGGGTGTGCACGTGAGCAGCGGCCCAAGGCGCGTGTGTGGAGATGGGGGCTTTGATGGCGGACGTGTATCGGTTTGTATCTGTCTGGACGCCTGCTTGTAGGTGTGCCCATGCATGGAGGTGTGCACGCGATGCTCTTGTGTGGGCATCCGACGCACAATAGGTACACGTGTGCATCTTTGTGCATGTGTGTTTGCATGTGCACGCAGGCGAGTGCGCATATGTGCAGAGCATACCTGCATGCATTGTGCACGTGTGTAGTGCTGTGTATGTGTGTGCAGGGCTGCACACAGTCGTGTGCTTGTGCATGCATGGTCCTCTCCAAGGCTGACCTCGCTCTCCAGCTCACCCACCTTCTGTCCCCTCCTGGGGCTCCTGACTCAGCACTGGTGTCAGTGCCATGGCAGGATGTGTAATGGCCCTGTGGGTGGCACCAGGACTTCTGACGATTGGAAGGAAAGGCATTTTGGGGAGGGATGGGATTGGCAGGGAAGGGGGTTGAAGAAGAGGAAGGCAGATGGGATGCGAGGGATGAAGGCTGGGGGTGGGGACCAGCCCGGGTTTTCTCTAGTCCCCCAAGCATGGGCAGAGGACTCACTGTGGCCTGGACCAGGGAGCACCGGTCCTGCCCCCAGCTCCTCACCCACCTCTCTCAAGGCTCAGTCCCCGCTACGTGGGGGAATGCTTCAGGGAGCCAGCAGGAGAGTCCCCGTCTGTGCCCTGTCTGCATATCTGTGTGTGCCAGGCAATCCCCCCAAACCTCTGGGGGGAGCCCAAGATGAGGATTGGTTCATGGGCGTGAGGGAGAAGGGCTGAGGCCACATTCTAGCCCCAGGAATTGCCCAGTGAACCTGCACGGTCGCTCTCCTGCTCCTGCTGGGTGTGAAAGTGCAGGCGGGGAAGCGGTCAGCAGGGGGCGCTGGGGGCCCGCGGATGGCGGGGAGAAGCGTTGCAGGCAGGCGGGGATAGGAATGGGAGGGCGGGGCTGAAACACAGGTGCAGACCCACCGGCCGGTGGCGGGGGCGGGAGGGCGCGCACGGACTTTGCACCAGGAGGGACAGACTCCCATCCCCCCACCAGTAGACTCACAGACCCTCAGAGGGACGGGCACAGGGACAGACCCCTCCCCTCTGGAGCATTCTGGGCTGGTGGAGGGCCCTGGGTGAGCTGATGGAGGTGGGAGTGAGCGCACCGGCCTGACAGGGTGTGCTGGGCCTTTGTGATGGTGAGAAGCGGGCAGGGGCCCCCCTGGAGTCAGACGGGCTTGAGGTCTGATTCCAGCTGTGCCTCGGGGTGGCGGTCGAGGAGACGCTCGACCTCTCCTGAAATGGGGGCACGGTCTGCTGCTGCCCAGCACAGGCCTTGACACAACCGTGGAGGTTGCTACAGCACCGAGGCCCCCTCCCCGGTGTGTCTGCATGCTCTCTAGGCAGGTGCTTCATGAGCCTCTGCTGAGAGCCAGCCCCTGGGAGGCCCTGGGGTCCAGCGGCACCTGCCTCGAGGAGGAGCGCACATTCTAACAAGGGAGGTGCCCTGGCGCTTGTCGAAATGAAAACTACCCCCCACCCCACTTGATTCTTTGAAATGGAAATTCTGGGGTAAAAGAAAGACTGGCAGAGAAGGCCCTTTCTCTCTTTTATTTCTTGTCAGATGCGGGCTCAGAAAATTCCAGATTTTACTCTTCTGCTCTGGTCCTCTGCCTCTTACCACAGAGGTCAGACCCAGTCACTGCCTGCCGCAAGCCCTCCGTCTCCCTCAGTGGAAGCTGGAGTCCGACTATGGCCCATGAGGCTGGCAGTCTGGCCTCCTCCCACTGTCCCCATCATCCCTCTGCTGAAGCCACACCAGCCTCCTTGCAGGTCCTCAAACAGGCTGGGTAGTGTTCTGCCTCAGGGCCTTTGCCCTTGCTGTTCCCTGTGCTGGACCGCTCTTCCCCAGGCATCCACCTGGCTCGCTTCCTCACCTCCTTCTGGGTTTTGATGAAATGATCTCCTTATTCATCACCCCACCCCCACCACTCCCTATCCGTCTTTCTCCTTGATTTTCCTCCATCACATCTATTATTGCCATCTAGCCGACTATATCTTTTATAACACATCCCTTATCTGTCTCTCCCCAGGAGAATGTAAACTCCGTGTGAGCAGGGACCTGGGCGGGTTTGTTCATGCTGTTTCCCCAGAGCCTAAAACATGACGAGCACATGGTAGGCATCAATAAATATTTGTTACGTGAATGTTGAGTGCTGGCTGTGAGGTGGCACGCGTCCCTTGGTGATAGGGGCTGATGACAGGGAGGTGCCTGACTTGGCTGAGCCTCAGCTGACACCAACCTGTCAGGGGCTGGAGGACTGGGGGCAGGGGAGGAGGAGATGGCAGGAGTGTTCTGGTTCTTTCTTGCTCTGTTTGGGACAGAAGTTCAGTAGCTGTGGTAACATCCACCAGACTCACATGCCTTAGTTGGGGCAGGAAGAGGCGGTTTCTCCCTTTAAAAAAATTAAAAATGTAAAAAATCTATCAATCAAAGTCAGGGAGGTGTTCTTTCTTTCTCTCTCTCCTTCCCTCCCTCCCTTCTCTTTCTTTCTTTGGTTATCCATTTGCCCACCTGCACCCCATCTCTGACAACCACAAATCTGCTGTCTGTATCTATGAGTCTGTTTTTTTTTTGGATTCCACATATGAGTGAGATCATACAGTATTGTCTTTCTCTGTCTGGTTTATTTCACTTAGCATAATGTGCTCGGGGTCCATCCCTGTTATGGTGGATGGCAGGATTTCCTTCTTTTATATGGCTGAGTAATATTCCACTGTGATAAATAGAAATGGCAAGCAATAGGATATATTAGAGTATGTGAGGAAGCCATTTGGTATAAACCTAATTCAGCCTGACTTTGTTTTTTTCAAAAGGGCCTGACTGTGGCGTTGAGCACGCATTGTATATCTGCTTTAAACATTTCCTATGGTAAGAACAAATGGCCTTAAGATAAAGGCGCAACTTCCCCCCACGTTGGCATTTCCTTAGAGATAAGTGTCTTTCTTTAGGCTAGGAACTGATTGCTGTGCTCGCCTGTGACCACCCAGCTCGGGACAACAGACCTGCCACCCTGCTGTGTCCACCCAGACAGCAGACCTACCTGCTGTGTCCATCAATCTCTGTGCTGACAGAGCAGTCTCTCGACTATTGTAAAACGGACATTTCACTCATATGTGAAACACCCTGTTTGGGGGTATATAACCACTCTGTGCACCCCACTTCTTTGGTGCCCTTTCTTCCTTCGGGAAGAAAGGCCCTGGGCCATGGTCCTCAGATTTTAGCTCAGAATAAACTCTCCCAAATTTTCATTTATAGATTGGTTATGGATTATTTTCTTGGACAACTGTATACACATCCCACATTTTCTTTATCCATGCATCTGTAGAGGGGGCACTTAAGTTGTCTCCGTGTCTTGGCTACCGTGAATAATGCTGCAGTGAAGATGGAGATGCACATATCTCTTCCAGATAGTGTTTCATTTCTTTCTGGCAAACACCCAGAAGTGGAACTGCTGGGTCATATGGTAGTTGTTTTTTAAAGTTTTTGAGGAACCTCGATACTGTTTTCCATGGTGGCTGCACCCTTGTACATTCCTACCAACAGTGCACAAGGGTTCTCTTTTCTCTACGCCCTCCTTACACTGTTATCTCTTGTCTTTTCCATAATAGCCATTCAACAGGTGTGAGGTGACATCTCACTGTGGTTTGATTTGCATTTCCTTGCTGATTAGTGATGTTGAGCACCTTTTCACGTATCTGTTGGCCATCTGTATATTTTCTTTGGAAAAACATCTATTCAGATCTTCTGCCCATTTTTTAATTTGATTTTTTTTTTGCCGTTGAGTTGTATGAGTTCTTTACATATTTTGCACATTAACCCCTTATCACATATCTGATTTGAAGTATTTTCTCCCATTCTGTAGGTTGCCCTTTCATTGTGTTGATGCTTTCCTTTGCTGTGTGGAAGCTTTTTAGGCTGACGTTTGACCTCTTGTTTATTTCAGGGCAGATGTTGGTTGTTTCTGAACAGGGGTCCCAGCAGGGGATCTGCAGGTGTTACACGTTCTTGGCCTGGGGCAGTCCACCTTCTGGAATCTCACACAGGCCTTGGCCACCTCATCAGAACCATCACCCAGTTTTAAGTCCAAACTGTTCCCAGTTGAAGGAAAACATTTTACTCTGTCCAGTGCCCCTGCCCCCATGTCCAAGAACCGGCCCCTGGGGCCCTCACTTGAGTTCCTGGGTCCAAGGCCACCTGCTTCAGCCCTGGGGTGGTATTGCCTCCTGGGTTTGCTGACCTCTAGAGCGCCTCCGTTTTCCCTTGTTCTCCATGCTCTCCATGCTGGCGCTCTCAGCTCCTGGCACTGACTCCCCAGTTTGAAGTACCCAGCCTCATTCCTCCTTTCCTGACTGGATCCCAACTGGCACACTAGAGAAGGAAAACTCGAGACAAAGCAGGTTGGGCTAAGTGCTAGGAAGAACACCAGATAGCGAAGCAGGAAATGCAAAGTAGTGTGGAGGTAGTAGGGGACTATTTTAGGTGGGCAGGTCCCTCTGAGGAGGTGACATTTGAGCTGACAAATGAGGAGCCAGATCTGGGGGTGGTGGTGAGTATTCCAGGTGGGGTCAGGGTCTCTGGCGCCTGAGGGCTGTAGCCACCCTCTGAGCCAAAGGTGCTGAGCCTGCCCCCAGCGGGAGGGGAGATGGCTCAGCCCAGGGAGCCTCCGAGTGCTTAGGCCTGAGATCGGAGCAAAGCGCGTGGGGATCCGAGTTGGACGTTTAGCGCTTGGAAACACAGCCCCGCCTCCTCCCTCCCCGCCTCCCCCCTCTCTCCTCTTCCCTCCTCGCCTCCTACCCCAGGGAGAGAAGTGCGGGTCCCGCCGCGGCCGGCAGAGGGCAGTGGTTGCTGCGGTGACGCCGCGGGCCTGGCATGGACCTTCCTTAACGGATGTGAGCGGTCCGCTCCCGCAGGGGACCGAGGGCTGGGCCACTTCCCTTACCCTCTCTAATCCTCAGCCGCCCCCCAACAGGTCTGTGAGCCCTAGCCTCAGCAGGTGAGGCTGGGCAGATGGTGTGGACCCTTGCCTAAACACTCCTGGCCAGGCCACCTGGGCCCGGTGGGGGCAGGTTCCAGTTCCACTCCGGATCAGGGGAAAGGCTGGCACAATTAGCGTGTTTGCTGTTATTGTTATTTTAAGCACTTAGCATGTGCCAGGCACTGTGCTGAATTCTTTTATGGTGCACCATCTCTTTAGAGCTTCTCAACGCATCCAGGAGGCAGGTCCTCTGTCCCGAGGTTGCCCAAGACCACACAGCTGGAACCCGGATTTGCTCTACAGGCCAGTCTCAGTTACTCTGACTGCGGCCTGGGAGGGCGCCTTGCCCAGGGGGCTGAGTGACAGGGGAGGCGATGAGCAGGCTGGCAAGGTGTTGACGTAGCAGGGGTCTGCAGGCCACTCATCTGCCTCCTTTATTTTCCAGAAGAAGAAACAGCTCCACATGAGGGGCAGCCTTGCCCAAGGTCCCCCAGGGAGCACGCTGCCGGCCACACAGAGGGGACTTCAGCATGACAGGGGACCACGAGTCGGATCCTGGCCAGAAGCCCCTTGAGAGCAAGGGCCCTATATTCCCTCCCCGCTCCCCACTGTGCTCCTCTGTAGGGAGCAGCACACAGTAGGTCCTCGAAAAGTCCTCTGCGATGGGTGCCTCTTCATCCCTCAGGAGCTGCAGTCACCTGCCCATTTTACCTTCATTCATTTGTCCGGCATTTACTGAGTAGCGACTGGGTGTTGGCACCCTGCTGGACGTGGGGATGTGCAGTTGGGTAAGACTCAGTCCCCGCACACAGTTGGCTTATCTCCTGGTGGGAGTGTCAGGCATTACCTGGCCTTATGATACATCCTCCCATAGTTTTCCTCATTCTCAACTCAGGCTTCCGCTGCTGGCCTCTGGTAACCTTCAGCCTGCTCTCTGCCCAGGCTGCAGCCTCAACGAGTCTGCTCCACTCCCGTCCCCTAGGCCATTTCCACTGCCTTCTGCTTTGCCAACCCTAACACCCCCTCCTTCTAAGCTGCCTCTCACCGCTCCTCCAGGAAGCCCTCTTTGATAACATCCCCCATCTGCTCTGCAGGCCCCAGTGCTGAGGTCTTGAGCTCTGCCCATGTATCTCTGTTTTGGTGTGGGTCCCCCCCACCACCCCACATCAGCGCCTGGAGCTTCCCAAACACAGGAACTGCCTCTCTTCCAGATGTTTTTCCTCAGGCCTAAATGGACCAGGAGAAGGAGCGGGAAGAGAGGTGGTGCAGTCCACCCCCAGCTCACATGGCCTGCCTTGGGCTGTGGTTCTGGGCCCCAGTAGATGAAGTTTTCTCTGGAGCCACCAGGGCGCTGACCTGCCTGTCCTGGCCCAACCCCTCTGAGCCCTGATCTTTTCCATGCTGAGTCGGGGGCTCAGGCTAGGTGCCAGCTGTTGGATGCCTGTTCAACCCCACCGCCCTTAGTGTTTGAAGGTGCTGGCCTTCAGTGCCACTTCATCAACTCCTGGGTTGGTCATTTTTAGTGCCCCTATGGCAGGCAGTCTGCAGGTAAAAAATGGTTCCATGGAACCAAAGTGCTTCCTCTTAACCTGCTGGGTGACTGAAAGTGCAATGCTTGGCCTCTCTGGGCCTCCGCTAATGATACCTGTCCTGCCTGTCTCACAGGTGGTTAGGAGGAGCGGAGCTCAGGGAGAAGAAAGGGTCAAACCCAAGTAAGGAGCCGACTGTTGCCGTTGTACTCAGAGCAGGGGCGGTCCCCTCGGCCCCCGGCGTTCACTGGATCACTCCGAAGGCAGGAGTGGGAAGGAGGAGGAAAGAGGGAGCTTGCACAAGGAGGGGGAATTGGACTCCAGGCCTCTCAGAGAGCTGTTCAGTATCTGCCAGCAGGAAAGGGGCAGGAGAGTTTCCTTGTTTGGGTAGGGAAATCATTGCTTTCATTCATTTATTCATTCATTCATTCATTCATTCTACGCTAACTGTGCTCCTTCAAGGTGCCAGGCATTGCATTAGCCCTGGGCATAAGAAGGTCAAGGAGATGTGTCTCACCTTCCTGGGACGTTTAGGCTGGGGGACCTCGGTTGGGGAAGCACCTCAGTCATTTATTCTTTCATTAATTTTACATTTATTGAAAACCTACTATGGGCCAGGCTGGGCCAGGCCCGGAGATGTAATGGGATGCCATCCCTGTCCCCTGGGGAGCTCAGGGTCTTCTGGGGATAAAAGGCACCAAAGCAGGCAACAAAGCATGTGAACGTGGAGGATGAGGGCGTCCAGGGTCCGGAGATAGATGTTGGAGGAACGTACTGTCACCCCGAGCATCCAGGGCAGGGCCAGGCTCAGGGTGAGCATGGGCTCAGTGAGTGTTTGGGAAATGAGTTCTCCTTGTAGGGGGAAGTTTCTAAAGAACTTATGAGTCAAAGAATAAAATCATTTTAACTGAGCACTAATAAAAATGCTACATGTGAAAACGATAGGAAGCAGTCAAAATGGTACCTGAAAGGAAATTTATGATTTTCTGAGAATCTCCTATTGAAAAAGAAGAAAGATGGAAAATTAAAGTATTCAACTCAAGAAGTTGGAAAATGATAAAAGTAGTAAGTTTAAAGAAAGTAGAAGGAAGGAAATAATATGTTATATATTTTTTGATTATACCATTTATATGCAGGTTCAGAAATTCAAAATGGTGGTCAGAAATTCATAATTCTGACATTAAGAGAATAGAAAACAAAGATAAAGTAAGTAGAGCGCTGGTCTCCGCTCCAGGTGCCTCCTGGAGGGGATTGTGGTTTATCCATCAGTTTCTCCTGAGTTTTGAGAGACAGCCCATCCCTCAGGAGCCTCAGGAGAATGGAGGAACTCTGCATGGAAGTCTCCGGACCTCCAGCCCAGGGGCCTGGCTGTGCTGTGCCCTAGAGCCAGCCTGAGGCCTGTTGTCTGTATTTGGTCTCCTAGCTGGTGGGTTGTCTTTGATCCATACCGTGGACTGTGATAACAATAGCGTCCTCACTAATAACCCTTTATGCTTGTGGAGCTGTCGCATTTCAGAGTGCCTGAAGCAAGAGGTGTGGGATTCCTGATAGGAATGAACCCAGTTCCCTCACCAGATCCCCAAATGCCCTATTAGGTCAGTCGGGAGGGTGAATGCTCCATTGTACAGACAAGGAAACTGAGGCTCTGTTGTCGGAGGAGTCCTTGTCTCCTTGCCGGGGAGTGGGTGAGCCAGGATACAAATGCTGCAAAGTCCCCTCTTCGCCTGCAGGATACCTGTCCAGAGACACCTGTTCCCCCGTCAGTCCATCTGGCTTCTCCCTGTTCCCTTAAAGCCCCACCTCCTCTGAGCAGACTGTTCCATTCCTGGCTTCCCTGCACAAGCGTCTTCTTTCTCTGACCTTCTTCACTTGGCTAGGAAGTCCAGGATGGCTTTCTTCAGTCAACAGCTCATCTCTCAACCCAACCGGGAGCTTCTGGAGGTTGAGGAGTGGGGACCAGTCTAGATGTTTGCGTTGAGCTGGGCTTGTTGAAGGTCCTCGATCCTTGTCTGTTGATCTAGCATTTGATTTGGCAGGATCGGGCCTGTACCTATTAAAATACAGTCTGGGCTGTGCCAACCCCCATGATGGGTTGGGCAGAAGTGCCTGAGAAGGAGCCCACCACCACTTGGGGGAGCCCTCGCGTCTGTGCTTGCTAAGGTGGCCATGTGATGCCTGGGAAGGGCGGTCAACACTGGTGCAGTCTCCTTGTAGGATGGGGGGGCAGGAGACCATTTTGTGTCACGTTGCATTGGTCTGAAGGTATAACTAGGTCCCTGGACCCCATTCCCCATCATTGGAGAATTCCCCAAGTCCTGTGGTCGACCTGTCTGACCAGTGACTGACCAGTCCTTGCAGGGGAGACAAAAACAGACACGCGGCTTTATCCATGGACAAATCTCAGCACTTTATTGGTCCCTTGGCAGGGAGAAGGGTGCACTGCCCCAAGATCGTCAGCCGGTTGGGTGGGGTGGCTGGGGCATGTGTTGTCTATCCAGATAGTAGAATATACAGCACTGATTTTGCAGAAACAGGAAGGGAAGCAATAAGTTAAAAGCCACATAAGTTATGAAAAAATAATATATATACTTTCTATATCTTGTATCCCCACTGAGGATTTGCCCCCTTGGAAACCAATAAATAGGCAGAGAAAAAGCAGCAGCAGTACCCTTTGGGGACTCCATGGATGTGTACATGTCTGAGTCCCTCCCCTCTGAGTCAGTGGCCCTTCAGCGCCCCCCACAGGCCTGAAGGACCTTGAGCCTAGGAGGGGCCAAGGCCTGGGGCCACCAAGTCCTGGAAAATGAGATGAATGAATGGAAGATGGGCTAGAAGAGGAGGTGAGGCAAGGGGCAGGTAGGGAGGAGAGAGGGAAGGAGAGAAAGCGGCTTGTGGATGGGGAGGCTGGAGCTGCCCCAAAGGCGAGAGCCAAGAGGAGGAAACGGGAGCCCTCCTCTGAGCCCCACATCTTTGTGTTGGATGCAGAATTTCTCTTTGGTTGTCAGGGGCTCCCCAGCCTGATCTCAAGGGCTCAGAAGCTCCCAGATCCGCCTGGACCGTGCCTTCTTCATGGCCCTGCCTGGGCAGGGGAGTGGGCATGGAGGGAGGAGAGGTGGAGGGGGAAGACAAGAAGGAGCTCTAACCAGCAGGTGTGAGGTGTTCCTGGGCTCCGCAGTGACGCAAAGGAGGGGAGGGCCAGGCTGTGTGGCCTTATGGAGAGAACAGAGGCCCTGAGACGTGGGATTCATGGGAAGTGGGCCTGGGTTTCATGGTGGGGGTGGAGTGGGCTAGGGTCTCCAGGGCCTGGTGTGCCAAAGCCAGGTTTCAAGCTGGGAAACACCTGGGCGGGGGTGCAGAGCTCAGATCTCAAGGAGGGTGGTGAACCCCAGGATGGCAGGGAGGAGAAGGGAGGGTCTGATTCTCTAGCCTGGTCTCAGGCTGCCATCCGGCCTTCCCCCCAGGGAGTTCATCATGGCAAGAATAGCTTCTGGAGAAGGTGCTGGGAGCTGGCCGGGAAGCCTGGCCAATTCTGACTGTGACCTGCTGGGAGGGACCCACAGGAGAGGAAAGGGACACAGGTGTCTGGGCTGATCTCAGAGGTCTAGGCTCAGGTTCCAAACACCCAGGGAGGCTCCCCCTCACTCCCTAATACTGTCAGGTCTCTGGGGAGCCCAGGTGGTCATGAAAGACAGGGGCACTCTGCACCCAGCCTCCCCGGGAACTCCAGATACAGGGAGGGTGCCCAAGCGGTCCCCATCAGCCCCTGGTCCACGGCTGGCCGGGGCTGGGTGAGTGAAGGCACCAGCTTCAGTCCTGGGGCAGAGGCAAGGCAAGGCTTGAGATATGAGTTTAGGCAAGGGTTGGGCAAAGGGTCAAAGGGACCTTGGTGGGAGCCCTCTGTTGGGGGAGGAGCCTCAGAGGATCCGGGAGGTGGAGATGAAACGGACCGCCAGTTCCAGTTTACCCAGTGGGGAAAACCTCTGGCCAGAAGGTGGGAAGAGTGGGACTGTGAGATATTGGTATGGAGCGGAGTGGCTCCGAATAGCTGGTGACAGTCCTGTTCCATCCCTGGCAACCCACAAAAAAGCAGTCACCCTTTGAACACTCCTCTCAGTTCAGGGTCAGGTGTGCCTCCCCTCCCAACCTAGAGGCTGAAAACTGCTTTCTTGAGTCCGGCGAGCGTCCCTCTTGCTGCAGAGGAGGGACCTGGGGCTCCTGGTCCAGCTGCCTTACTCTGAGGCCTCGGACTCTTGTGAGAGGAACTTCTCCGACATTTCGGTGATTTGGATCACGGCGCCTTTGCTGTGCTGCTTTTTCCGGGAGGGGGCGCTCGAGAGGCGGGACTTGGAGGCAGCTACAGGGGAAACAAGGGGTGGGGCAGGGAAGGGGCTGGAGGTTTGAGCCACTTAAAATGATGCCTTTAGGGTCCTGATCCCCGCACCCCGTCCCCCGCCCCGCCGTGGGCGCTTGGGGCAAGGAGACTCACCGGTTCTCGATCTGGACTGCACGGTGCTGACCATGGTGGCTGAAGGCAGGTCCATCCTGGGGAGGCAAGACATGGTGGGATGTGAAGGGAGCCTGTGGCTTAAGCTCCCCTGGGATTGGGGGCCTGGGGACTGGCCGGTGCAGGGCAGCTCTTGATTGTCACTCCCAGCCCTGGGCTGCCCTGCTGTGTGACCCTGGCTAGCCAGCTTGTCCTCTCTGGGCCTCTGTCCCATCTCTCCTGCATAAATGGCTAACATTTACTGAGCACTCAAGGCTCAGTTTGTAAGAGCCTTGAGTCCAGTTTGCAAGAGGCCAAGGTCCCAGCTTGTAAGAGGCTGAGCCAGGACATGAACCCAGGTTCACAGCATCATGCTGGAGAGGGAAGCTGACTTTGTGTAGGCTGGTCCTCCATTCCTCCTTCTCCCCCAGCCCCACCCTGCTGGCCCCCCCCCCCTCACCGGCTCTCCTCGCCCTCCACCAGCTTGCGGTAGGTGGCGATCTCGATGTCCAGGGCCAGCTTGGTGTTCATGAGCTCCTGGTACTCGCGCAGCTGCCGAGCCATGTCCTTCTTGGCCTGCTGCAGGGCCTCCTCCAGCTGGGCCAGCTTGGCCTTGGCATCCTGGAAGGCCAGCTCGCCCTGCTCTTCGGCCGCCTTGATGTTCTCCTCCAGGCTCAGGCACTGTAGCCAGGAGGGCAGAGGAAGGGGCCCGTGAGCAGGGGTGGGAGGGAGAGAGTGGGCCAGGACTCACCTCTGTCGTTGGTGGGGTGTGTGTGGGGAGGGAGGGCTAAGCAGCGGCCCTCCTGGGAGTGGTAATGGGTGGCATTGCAGCAAGAGGAGTTTAGTTAGACCTAAGGTGACACTTTCCAAAGGCCACCAAAGAGGGAGGTACCACAAGCCTGCAGAGGAGCTGGTCACAGCTGTCCCCACAGGGCAGCACCTGCTCAGAAGGCTCGTCCTGGCTGGAAGCTGGGGCTTAGGCCTCTACTCCCTTCTCTCTGTGTGGTTGTCTGGAGGCCTGGGAGGGAGGCCGTGGGCTCTGGGTGTATGTGGTGGGAGGCTCCCTAACATGGCAGTGTATAGAGCATGTTTACACGCAGAGCTCATGTAATCCCCATAGCCATCTCAGGAGGACAGGTGAGGAAACTGAGGCACAGAGATGCTAAGTGACCTGCCCAGGGTCACTCGGTCAGGTCTTGCATGTGCTCAGCATGGGTGAGTGTGTGGGTAAGAGTGTGCGTCCCGGTGCTCCGCCCTGCTCCACCCCCAGGTGGTCCTCCAGACACTCACGTGGCTCTTGATGGAGAGGATCTGGGATCGAAGCTTCTGGATGTGCACGTTGAGGTCAGCGATCTCGCTACGGCTGCTCTGGAGGCTGTTGGCATACTCGGCAGAGCAGGCGGCCCGCTCCTCCAGCTGGAGGGAGTGGAGGAGGTGGCAGTGAGGCGCGGCTCCCTGTGTCCCTCTCATTCCCCAGCTCCCTCTCCTCTGCTGCCCACCACCCCCAGGCCAGCCTCCCCCTCAGTGCCCCTCTCCTGCCCCCACCACGTGTCTCTGGATGGCTTCCTCCTGGCTGCCCTAGACTGAGCCCGCACCTGGCCTGGTGTTGCTGGGTGGCAGTACCATGTGAGCTTCTGGAAGGCACAGACTGTGAGCTTTCCCCGCCCCCTGCCACCCCTCAGCCAGCACACTGCTGGGCTCTCACATTCTCTGTCCCTGCCTGCAAACCCTCCGCCGTGGTCTCGGCCCCCCTGTGCTTCCCCATCCCCTCTCAGAGTCTCAGCCCATGAGCTGCAGGTGACTGCAGCCATCACTAGCGCAGCCCCTCCTGTCCTGGCTGCCTCTCTGCCCTGCGCAGTCTGCCCGAACCTGGCTCCGGGAGTACGCCTCGGCCTCCTCCAGGCTGCGGGCCGCGATGGCGTCGTACTGGACCTTCACCTCCTCCACGATACCACTCAGGTCGATGTGGCAGCGGCTGTCCATGCCCACGGTCACCGACACATCCTTCACTTGGGCTGCCAGGTCCTTCAGCTCCTGGCCGGGCACAGAGGTGGGGGGCTCAGGTCTGGTCGGGGGCACCAGGGCCCGCAGCCACGCACAGTCCCCAGGGCGAGCAGACAGCAGGCTACTCCCTGTCCCCCTGGAGCGATGGTCAGATGCCTCCCTGCTCTGACTCCTGGGAAGCAGCTCCTACCCCTGGTTGGCCTCCCCTTCTGAGCGGAGGGGCAGTGAGGGACTCCCGGCTCCAGAGGCTCACCCTGCAAGCCTGATTCCTTTGCAGTTTCCCCTCTGTCTACACTGTTGCCCAGCCCTGGCTGATGGGGAAAACGCCCAGGGTGTCTGGGGCCTCAGGGAGTCTGGCCCCTCTGCTCATCGTTCCTCACACTGTGGCTCAGTGGTGTGCGCCTCAGCCTCCCCCACTGGCCGGGGGCTCCCTGAGGGCCTGGCGCAGACATGTTCATCTCGGCCCCCACATCTCGCAAGGGAGCATCTGGGTTTGTTGAATAGATGTTGGAATGCAAGCCCATGAATGATGAGGGGCTGGAGTGGGGCTGGGGGCCGACAGGCTGCACTCCCCACTCCCGCCAGAGGCTGTGGCGACCTCAGGGTCACCCAGGAGACTCACGGCTCCCGCCCCCTCCCCATCTAGCTGAGGGGCTTGCTGGCAACAGCAACAGGATTTCGTCTCAGTGTTTTCATCTTCTCCCTGTCCTTTAAGATCCCTCCTTTTACCCTACTCTCTCTCCTCTTCTCTGCTTAGGAAATGCAAATCCATGTCCTCAGAGACCCCTGGAAGTGGCAAACCTCCCATTTCCCTGGGGGCTCATTGCAGGCCAGCCTGTGTGCTCAGTGCTCCCCGGGCATCCTCACATCTCCGTGGTGCAGTTGTTAGCCCAGATTACAGAGAGGAAGGAAACTGAGCACAGAGAAGTTATGGAAACAGCCGTGAGTGCAGAGCCGGACTCAGAGCCCTTGGCTGCTCCGGTAAAGCTCCCTTCCAGGGGCAGAGACAGGAGCTGAAGCCTCTGTCTGGCCTCTTATCACACCTGTGGCCCGGCAGCTTTCTGGCCTGAATGCTCGGTGGTGTGCAGAGGCAGGTGGGGATGGGGGTCTTCATAAGCGGCCACAAAGTGTCACCTCTCAGGCCCTGGGCGGCTTCCCCTGCAAGTGCTGAACAGCAACCTGGGCCTGGTGGGGCAGTGTGAGCAGGAGGAGCAAGGGGGCGAGGCAGAGGTCCCAGGGTCAGGCAGAGGAGCCTTGGAGAGGTGGGTGGCAGGCGCCCAGGGAGGTGTGGGTGGGGCTTGCCTGGGGGAGGCGAGGCACAGATGGCGGTTACTCCTACTGGCATTCACAGGCCACCCTTGACCCTTGCTTCAGTCTTCAAATTTTGGTCAGTGTTCCCATTTTTCTGACTGCCTCATGGGTGTGTGTGTATATATATTTTTCTTGTTTGAATCAGGATCCAAACAAGGTCCGGACATTGCACTTGGTCCATGTGTCTCCAAGTCTCTCTTACTTTATAGATACCACCCCTGCCCCATCTTTATTTTTTTTTCCTTATTGAAAACACCAGGTTGCTCGCTTTGTGGCGTCCCCACAGCCCGGATTAGACTGACTGCATCGTGTGCTGGCATTTACCGTGCTCCTCTGCCTCCTGCATTTCCTGAAAACTGGCAGTTGGATCTGGGGGCCTGCTCAGATCCAGATTCGGTTTTTGGCTCATGATGGCATTCTGCCCTTGGTCCCTGACTTGGGCCCCTCCTGACCCTCCATCCGTCTTTCTGCTCAGAGACGGTGTGGTGGAGCCTCTGAGTCTGTTCCCACACAGCCTGGTCCTGCTGACCTGCAGCTCTCGTGGCCGTAGACTGGAGGGTCGGGTGGGTCGGCTGGAGCCACATGGGTGGCTGGAGCCCCGCTGGCGAAGGCTGCCACTCCCCTGTCTGCTCGCTGACCGGCCCCGCCCACTAGCACCCCTGGTGACAAGGATCAGCTCCTGGAAAAGGAGCTTAGGCAATGGTGGGCATCCTGAAGTCCCTCTGGGGGCACCCTGTCTCCGCCCTGGAGCCGGCAGGACCCTGAGCCTAGGGGCTAGCTGCCCCTTAGAGGTCTCTTGAGGAGGGGTTTTGGTTGATCTTCAAATGAACTTAACAGAGATCTCTGGGCAAAGCAGGAGGAGGCCTGACTGGTGCCAGAATACGTGGATGGGCCCACAGACTCATCCCCACCTCTGTTGTCCCCGGTCACCATCAGAGATGGATGCTGCCCATATGGAAACCACAGCCTGGCCAGCACCCGGCTGAGGACAGTCTCAGAGACGCGGCTCTGGGGGTTCCTTGGCTACATGTTGTGGGGGTCACTGAGCACAGGAGTTCCAGATAAAGCCCTCCAGTGGCACTTCTAAGCCAGGCCTCAGTTGGCATTTGTCACGGGCCAGGAAAAGGCCAGGACACCGTGAGAACACTCTGCACAAGGGCTTCCTCATCAGGGTAAAAGGATTGGTGAGACACGGCTGATGGAGCAGCTCAGATCCTCTCTTGACAGAGGCAGGCTGACGTGTACGTGGTAAACAAGCAGGAGACGGAGGGTTCAGAACACTTGCAGACCTGTTCAGACACGTCAGCCCTGCGGGCTGCAGAGGGTATAACAATGCTGGCTTGTGTGGTGTGGCAGTGCCACCGTGGGATGGGCCCCTAGAGGGGCTGTGCACCTGGGAGCCAGAGCAGAGGAGACTGCCCTGCGTGTGACCACCCTTGTCACGGTCCCCAGGTCAGTCACTGAGTGGGTAACTTAATGCCGCCCAGTAGAACGTCATGCTTAATGGCACTGGTCTAATACCACCACCTCCTATTAGCTGGGTGATCCTGGCCCAGTTTTTTTTTTTTTGAGGAAGATTAGCCCTGAGCTAACATCTGCTGCCAATCCTCCTCTTTTTGCTGAGGAAGACTGGCCCTGAGCTAACATCCGTGCCCATCTTCCTCTACTTTATATGTGGGACGCCTACCACAGCATGGCTTGGCAAGTGGTGCCATGTCCGCACCCGGGATCCAAACCGGCGAAGCCCCAGCTGCTGAAGCGGAACGTGCAAACTTAACCGCTGTACCACTGGGCTGGCCCCCCGGCCCAGTTTTTAAACCTGTCTGAGCCCTGGTTTTGTCATCTGTAAAATGGGTATAATTATAAAAGTGACAACAGCTGACATTTACTAATACTTACCATGTGCCAGCCACTGTTCTGAGTGTTTTCATACATTAACAAGATAAATCCGCACAAAAGGCCAGTGAGCTGGGCACTGTTATTCTCCCCATTTTACAGATAGGGAAATTGAAGCAAAGAGGGAGAAAAGAACCTGCTCCAGTTCACGTAATTACTAAGCCAGGATTCAGATCCAAGCTGCTCCCTTAATCTCTTAAAGTCTGTGCTCCCTTAGCCATTATCCTTACTTCGCAGGGTTGTCGTGAAGATTAAAGGAGGCTACGTCGGGAAAGCACGCAGCACAGAGCCTAGCACATGGTAGGTACTCAGTGAACTACCATCAATGTAACTGGTGGAGCTGACCGAGCCGGGACGAAGCGTCCAGGCCAGAGCAGCCCGTCCCTGGAGCAGCCACCCTGGCACCACGCAGGCGGGCACCAAAGTGGCTTAGACACACCAGGTCCCCTCTTCAGGGATGGGCATCTGAGGAGGAGCGCCCGGCTGCAGGGGGTTGTCAGCAGACTCCGCAGCTAATCTCCCTGGAACCAGAGTCTATGGGTGGGGCAGGCGGTGTTCCGGCTGGATGCAGCCGGGTCCCAAACGCACTCGGGAGCCGGAGTGCACCTTGGAAGCTGAGAGGGTCTGGGTCGCCTCAGGGTCCTCTCAGCAGCCTGTGTGCCTGGAGGTGGGGGGCAGCGGGTTGCCCGGGAGGCTGCAGGGTGGAGGTGAGGCCCTGAGCAGCCCATGGCCCCGGTTCCTGGGAAAGGCTCTTCAGAACTTATCCTGCTGTGTCTTGTGCGTGTGTGTCGTGTGTATTTGTGTGTGTGTGTGGGGGGAGTCTGTGGATGTGTTAGGGAGAGGGGAGGCCTGCTTTCTGGGACAGAGTGGGACTATCCAGCAATGCTTTCCTGATCTGGTGTCTGCTCCAAGGCTGAACCTGGCATGTCCACCCTGCTGGGGCCACTCGCGCCCCGCCCTGTTCTCCTTCCATCTGAGGTGGCCGTGGCTGGCACCGTCCTTTGCTTGCACCTGCTCTGCCCGCTGCGGTGGCCACTAGCATATGTGACAGTGAGCCCTTGAAAGGCCGCTAGTCAGAACTGAGCTCTATGTGTACAAAACACAGTAGATTTTGACTTAGTGTGAGAAAAAGAATGTAAACCAGCCCATTAATGTTTTATATTGATTACATGTTGAATAGTCATATTTTGGACGTATTGGGCTAAACAAAATATATTATTAAAATTAATTTTTTCTGTTTCCTTTCCTTTTTTGTTAAAAAAATGTGGCTGGTAGAAAACTTAAAATTACATATGCGGCTCACGTTATCTTTGTGCCTGCTTAGAGACCACTGGTGTGGGGATCTTTTTTGCAAAGGGTCAGTGTTGCCCACCCATGGCAGTCGGTGCATGGGGAGAAATGCAAACCTCACATCCCCAAACCAACTTGCCCCCTTGCTGCCTCCAGAAGTAAGAAGCGCTCTAATGTGCTGAGCGCCCGCTGTCCGCTGCAGAACCCTTCTCCACAGCGATCCTATAACAGCTCCAGCCGCATCCTTCACCCCCTCTGCATGCATCGCCCCTGCCCTTTAAGGCCCCCCCCCCCCGGCTCCCCAGGGCTGCTCATCACACTTTGAATAAGGTCCAACCCCACCTCAGGGCCAGAGGCTCCTGCCTGCTCTGCCCTCACCACGGCTGCTTCTTTCTCTCCCTTTCCTCACCAGACGTGCTCCTGCTGGGTGCCTTGTAGAGTTCTTCCTGCCCCCTCCATTCCCCACTGGCGGACCTCCCATTGTGGGCCTCGGTGTGCTGGCCCCGCCTCTGACACTTCCTGCCCTCGGGGCCTGAAGCACTCCATCCAGCACTGCTGCGTCCTCTGCTTTCTTTGCATCTCAGCACTTGCACCCTCCAAAACGATCTTGTTCAGACACTTACTTGCTTGTTCCCTGTCCCCTCTTGGCTAAGCTGTCCCCTCCCGAGAACAGGCACTGGCCCGCCCAGCTTGACCGGGTAGGCACGCAGTCAGCATTCATTAAATGAATGAATGAATGAATGAATGAATGAATGGATTTAATCCTCATCACCACCCTACGACCCTGGTACTATGACTCTCCCCATTTTACAGAGGAGGAAACTGAGGCACAGAGAGGAGAAATAACTTGCCCAAAGTCACAGAAATGGTAAAAAAAGGTAGAGTCAGAATTGGGGTCTGAGGGCTGCAAAGTCTGAATGGAATCTGCAGCCCTGGATTGGGGAAGGGGCCGAGAAGTTTGGCAGGTGTGCCTCGAGCAATGCCCAGGTATATCGCTGGTCATGCCCGGCCCTCCTCCATCAGGTCTCCACACCTGCAGGGCCTCCGACCTGCCTTAGAGCTTGGCTCCGGGCTGGCGGAGCTGTGGGGAGCAGAGCGGAGCGCAGATTCTGCCACACTGGCCCTGCTGCTGTCCGCCTGCGCGCTCCAGCCCACAGCCGGTTTGGGCAGAGGAACCCTAGCCCACTTTTCCAGCCAATCAGTGGGCACGCTGCCCTGATCAGGCCCACAGGCTTGGCCTGGCTGTGGAGGGCTCTGCCAGGGACAGGCGGCTTTTCCGTCCGGGTGGCTGATCTGGGTGGTCTGCCCGGGAGGGCTGCCTCCCCGCTGTGCCCAAGGGCAGTGATACTCCCTCTGTCATGCTGCCTCCTATGTCCACAAACAGGCCTCAGGCCCATGGAAGCCCTGCTGGGGGCTGAGCCCTCGGAAGGAGTGTGGCCCATGTGCAGCCATGAGGCCCAAGCTGCCTCCTCGCGGGACAGGGCCATGAAGCTGTCCCCTAGGGCCATTTTAGCAGAACTTTGTGATGGCAGTGGTGACTCTGATGCCTGCTCTGACCCTGGCTGCACTGCCATCATTTGGCACCAGCAGTTTGCAGCACACAGGCCGCCATGCCCTGTCATCCCCAGGGCCGTATGCGGGCCGCACTGTCCCCCCAGACTCAGCTGAGGACTTAGGGACAAGTGTGAATGTGCATGGAGGCTCCTCTGTCTGCATCTACTGGGTCATTTTTGTTCCATTAGAAGCTAGTATTGTCTGGGGACCAGAGGCTCCGACTACAGGTCTTCCCTGCCTTAGCCCCAAACGGGGAAGGTCAAAGTGCATGCCTATCAGAGCTGGAACTGTGGGCGCCTGTGACCGAGGCTGCAGGGACCAGAGAGACATCAGTTCAATAGGAACGGCTGGTCAAGGCCCCCGTTCCCTCCTCTGAGGTCACCTCCCCACCTGCCCAGATGCTCCTGGTCCCCTGCATGCCTTCAGCACTCCACACACAAGAAGGCACAGGTTCCCCTGGGAGAGAGGCCCGTGGGGACCTGCCCATGCTCCACGACATCGGTGACGAGGGGACGTGTCAGATGACTGACAGCAGCACAGGTTTAAGGGTTTAGGAAATTGTTACGTCTGTGGCTGGAACCAGGAGCGACCGCTGACGGTTCGCTGCCCTTCCCTCCCCTGCGTCCCTCACCCGTGGACCAGTCAGCGCTTGGCTCTGTGGGACGCTGGCCCGTCTCCTCACCTGCTCGTAGACGGTTTTCATCAGCTCCACGAAGCTCTGCAGGCCTTTTAACTTGGTCTCCAGTTCGGTCCGTCGAAGACACTCCGCGTCCAGGTCCTGGGGATGGGAGTAGGGGTGAGTGAGGGCAGAGCGAGTGGAGGGGTCCCAGGGCAGGAGTGGCGTAGGGGGCACTTTGCTTCCTGGGTGAGATGGGGGTGACCTGGCTCGGAGCCTGGGAGAAGGAGCAGGGTGGGGACAGGTCTCTCTGTCTGTCTGTGGTCCTGGGACTCAAGCCTCTGGGGGCGTTGCTTGGGGATCCTCAGGGAAAGAGGGGGCAGAGTCCATGAGGAAGGAGCCCCTGGGGCAGGAGGACAAGCTACCTTCTTCAGCTGGACAAAGGTGAACTCCATGTCTGTGCGCTTGGAGATCTCCTCTTCATACCTGGGAGGAGCGGGGTAGAGGGGAGAGAGAGAGGGAGAGAGAGAGAGGGTGCCTGCTCAGCTGGATGTGGGGATGTGGTGGGGCTTGGGGTTTGGTTAACCCTCCTTGGGTGGGGCTCAGGGCCTCTGCTGTCCCATTTGATGCCTTGTGCCAATTAGAAAAGAGTGGCCCCTCCTTCAGGTGGGTGCAGCCCCTCATCCTCTCTGACACATCCCCTCTGATCCCATGACCCCCTAGTGCTGGCTCTGGGGAAGCAGGCAAATCTGCGCCCCATTCTCTCGTTCCTTCCTGATGATCAGCATCTCTAGGTGGCATCTGCCTCCTTCCTGGCTCCGCCCACAGTCACCTCCTCCAGGAAGCCTCTCTTGACTGTGCAGCTCTTGCACCCTGACACTTTGCTCCCTCATTGTCTTCCTATCTCCTCCCACGAGTCTCAGTTCCAAACAAGCTGTGGCTTTGGTGGAGTCTGCTCTGAGCATCCCGCTCACGCTTCCCCCTCTCCCACCTCCACCGGCCCCATAGCTCCCCTCTTCTCCCCTCTGCTTTGCTAGCTCGTAGGACAACATTCCATCATGTTCCCTCCAGAGGGAGGACAGAAATGTGTGGATGTTGCAGTCAGAGGGACCCACAGTGTGTATTTGGCAGGTAGCTCCACCCCTCCTTCCTTGGCTCCCTGTCTACCAGGGGTGGGCGTGTACGTGTGTGCCTGTGTGTGTGCGTGTGCGTGCATGCATGGGGGCTGACAAGGTCCTTGCCGATGCAACGACAGATGTACCCAACAAAGGTGGTTACCCTCCTTTCTCAGATTTGCCTCCTCACTCAAGTCCACCTTGTGTTTGGATCAAGGACACTGTGGCACGGGGGGGACAGGATCTCTGGATCCCTGACCTTACCCCCTCCCTCCAAACAAGACCTCTGTCCTGGCCCAGGGGTGGGTGTCTGCCAGCCGCACATGTCCCGCCCTCAGCCCTGCCTGCCCCAGACGATGCGGGGATTCCGTGGCTTCCTGTTTTCTTCCCTCCTCTCCAGGGAATGCCTGAATCACCCGTGGCTCTAATTACAGCCGCCCGCCTGCCCCAGCCCCTCACCTCACAGCAGGGGCAGCGTCACCCATCGCCCACATCAGCTGGTTGGACCTGCCACCCTCAGGCCTTCTTTTCCACCAACCTCCCCGAGGAGCTGAGGGGACAGACCCCAGCGGGGCGAGAGCCACAGGGCACTTGGGTCTCTGAAACTCAGTGTGCCCAGTGCGCACACTCTCCCAGGCCACTGCAGTGGCTTCTGAGGGTCGACCAGGGGCTTTGAGGGTGCAGGTTGGGGGATGGGGCAGAGGGTGGGCCAGGGAAACTGTTCTGCAATCTGGGGTCTGCCAGAGTGAACAAAATGCCCAGGAAGCTGTACCTGCACCCTCTCCTGTGACTCTCAGAGCCTCCGGCTAGGGAGGTCCTGTTGGTCCCATTTCACAGATGGGGAAATGCAGGCTCAGAGAAGGGCTTGGAGGCAAGTGTGGGGTGTGGTTAAGCATGGGGCTCCAGAACTAGACGACCTGGGCTCAAATCCTGGCTCCTTGCTGCCTGGCCGTGTGACCCTGGAGAAGCTGCTTGCATGTGCCTCAGTCATGACAATAGTGATGTCATAAGGAAGTGAATACATGAAGTGTTTACAACAGTGCCTGGCACCCACTGCAGCTATTATCATTACTGCCCGACTCTGCTCTCTCCACCCCCAGGCGCTGGCCCTCATCCCCTCTGCCGTGGCCCCTGGTATTTCTGGAGAGAAATCGTGGGGAGCCTCACTGCAGAGAGAGTCAGCGGTTCTCTGTGAATCCTTTGCAAATCCTCAGGGCTGAGCTCAGGTGAGCAGGCTTCCCACTGGATCTGGGGGCCTCTGAGGACTTCGCTGCCCTGGGGACAGGGGCCTGGGGAGCCCCAAGCTAAGAAGCCCCTCATTGACTGGCCCTCCCAACATAAGCCTGGTGGTCCAGCCTCTCGCCTTCTCCTCTCCCCTCTGGAGAGCAGAGTTCTGCCTTCCTGGGGGCAGGACCTTAGTGAGACCTGCAGTGGTGGCTCTCCGAGGTGCCAGACCTCCTCCTTACCCCTCAGTGACCTTCCCATCCTTCTGTGCAGCCTTCCCTCTGCCCCTTCTCATCCACTCTCCTGGATTTCAGCCCCAGTTCACCCCCTCAATCAGATGCTCTTGTGCAGTGAACAGCTTGCACGATTGTACACAGTGTTCCTGACTCACTTGCTATGTGGCCTTGGGCAAGCTGCTTCCCCTCGCTGGGCCTCTGCTTCATCCTTATAAAGAGAAGGGTCAGCTAGCTGATCCTCGGGGTGCTGGTTACAGCAGAGTTTTGGAGGTCTCCATCCCTCCAGAGGCTTAGGTGATGTCATCCCCGCTTCCACCCCCCAACCCCTGCCAGTCTGCCAGCTCCCAGCTCCCATACCCGTCAGCCCTTTTCAGCTCATCACCCCCCAACTTGTTTATTTCTAGGAGTGAAGCTGATCTCATCGGCCCTGCGGAGGCAGGGCACACCCCTCCCTGTCAGGGCTTGGCCTGCTGTCTCCCGGCTCCTGGGGCCACCAGGCTCTGCAGAGCCAGGCTGCAGCTTCCCTGGCTCCGGCCTGCAGCCCCAGAAGCCCTTCAGCCTCACCTCCCCTGATTCCAGTGGGTTCCCTACCCTGGAAGGGAAGAGATGCCCTGAGCCTAAACAGCAAAATCAGGCAGCAGATCAAATGAGGGGCTGAGCCAGATTAAAACAACAAAGACTGTTTGCACAGAACTTCCGGTTACAGGGTGCTCCGTAGGGTGCTCTGGCGGGGCTTAGGGAGCAGGCTCACACCCTGGCGGGCTGAAGTTGGGGACAGGACTTAGCATGCATGGCTGTGTGACTGAGGACAAGCCCCTGCCCTCTCTGGGCCTGTGTTTCCTTCCCCGTAAAAGTAGGCTCCGAGGCCGCCATCCAGCTCTGCCATTCTCTGATCCTTTGAGGGCCAGAGACCTACAAGGTCTCGTGAAATGAGTCACAGATTCTGGTGCACCTACACCATTCACCTTGTCACTGTCAGAGGTCAGATGTCACAATTGGGCAGCTCAGAAAGGGCAATCAGACTCCTTGTGTGTGTTTCCCAGGACCTAGGAGGGCAGGGCTGGGAGAGAGGTGGCCCCCAGGCCAGGGAGGGGCCCAGCCACAAGGTCCAGCCCAGGCCAGGGCTGCAGAGCATGCCTGTTGGCAGGAAAGTTCCAGCCAGATCCACAGATGAAGAATCAGGCCGCCAGAGGAGGGAGAGCTTCTGTGTGACCATCTCCTCTGAGTGTGGCCTGAGCAGAGAGGTCACGTAGAGAGGTAGTGGGCAAGCTGAGCCACAGCCCAGGTCACTGGACACCTGACAGGCTGCCCCAACTCTCCAGCCAGGCCCAGCTGGCTGTTCCTGAGACTGAGGCCGCACCTTGGAGCGCAGGGCTTGGGGCTAGGCCCGCCACTGGAGGAGGAGAGGGGTCCAGCCATACTGTGTCCTCCCCTCGTCCTGGCTGGGGGCCTCTTGGCAAGGAGACCAGACCCGAGGAGGGGGCACAGAGACTCTCTGCTCCACCCAGTCTCCTGGTCGTCGAAACCCTGGCCACTGTCTGGTCTGAGAGGGTCACCTCTCCCTGAGCCACCCAAGTGCCTGGTCTGCCTTTCAGGACCGGCCAGTTCAGTTCAGCAAACCTGCGTCAAGGACCGCTGTGTGCCGTGTCAGGGACATCAGCCTTCCAGGGGATGGGAGAGTGGCGTTTATAACAGCCAGGCATCAGCCCACACCCTTCTCACTCCACACAGGAGGAAACTCAGGTTCGGATGGTAAGTAACTTGCCCGAGGTCACAAAGCTAGTGAGAGGTGGGGGCGAGGAGTTGACCCCTCCCAGGCGATGCCCTTAACCACTTGACTGTACTGCCTGCCAGCTGCTTGTCCCCCTGTCCACCTGCCCTGCTAAGCTGCGAAAGCATCTAGCAGTCTGGGGCTGTGTTTTCCTCATCTTGCTGATCCCAAGTTGGCTGCTGAGGTCAGGCAGGCATTACCTATAGGGGACTGCTTCTTTACTCAAAGAAAACCCCCCATTTCTGTCCCCCGCCTGCATGCACCCCCTTCTCTTTCCAGCCCAACTGAGGTCAAAATCTCAGGCCACATCCACAGCAGGCGACCATCGGTTGCTCTGGCTGTGACAGTTTCCCATTGCCAGTAGGATGTGTGGATGAGAGCAAGCGTGTTTAAGGGCTGGAGAGGAGGGGATAGGGGCCAGGGCTGCAATGGTGCCCGGGGGCCAGCAAGCACGAGGCTTAGCTGTCAGGCAGCACCAGACTGACTTCATTTCACTGCATTCACTATATGGGGAGAGCTGTGGATTCACTACTGTATCTTCCCAATATTTAGAATACCAGCGGGCACATAGTAGGTCTTCAATAATGGTCTGGAGGAAAGAAACGTTCTTGAAAGAAGTTTCCTCTTCTCCGGGCTCGAGGGGTCCCCGGACCTCGCACCTGAGCGCTGGTTGGCCTCACCCTCCACCCCTGCCCACGGCCCCACGGGGCGCAGCCTACCGGATCCGAAACTCCTCGACCCGCTCGAGCATCTGCAGCAGGTTGGCCTCCAGCTGTCCCCGCTCCTGGCTCACTTTGCGCAGCCGCTCCTGCAGCCGGCCCTGGTACTCCTCGTAGAGGTGCCCCAGGTCGAAGGCAGCCGAGTCCTGGCCCTGCAGGAAGCGCCAGCGGGTCTCCAGCAGCTGGTTGCGCTGCTCCAGGGCCTGCACCTGGGGGAGCAGATGGGCTGCGGTGAGCGGGCCGCCGGGGAGTCGGCCGGTCGCCCCCGCCAGGTCCTCCCTGGGGACGAGCAGCTCGTCTGCTCTGCGCATGCCCATCGGGACCTTCCTCAGTGCGCGCGCTGAGCGCATCTCCAATGGCGGATTGTTCAAAGGAAGATGGTGAGATAAGGAGGAGATCAGAGAGAGGTGGAGCCCGTTAGCCAAGGTTTCGAGGGGAGGAGCAGGCCAGCTAGAGGAGGGGAGGGGGAACGAGGGTGGAAGTGTGCCCTTCCACCCTCTCAGTGGAAGGAGAGGCTCTCCGTGCCTGCCTGGGGCTTGGGCGGGAGACCCCGGGGAACGTGAGGTACCAGAGGCACGTCTGCTGCCCCCATCCCCGCCCTTGACAAGCCTGGTTTCATCTTGTCTGGGAAACTCAGCGCGGTAGGGCCTGGAAAGGTCTTCCATGCTAATCCTGCCAACAACCGCGGACTCGCAGCTTCTGCCAGCCTCAGTTTCCCCAGCTAGATGTTGGGGATGATATCCCTGCCCTGCCCACCTCTGAGGGCTGTTGGGAGAAGAGCCTGGGCACGTGCTTTGGCATAGTAATGGCAGCAAAGGCTCGTGTGGCCCTCCTGTGTGCCAGGCCTGGTCCTACAGGCTTGATATTTGTAACTCCTTAAGTCGGTACAACCACCCGAGGAGGGGTTGTTATCAGCTGTGCTTTACAGATAAGGAGACAAGGCACAGCAAGGGTCAGTAACTTGCCCAAGGTCACAGAATTAGCAAGTGGCAGAGCCAGGTGTGGAATCCAGGCTGTAGGGTTCAAAATCCTTTAACCACCGTGATGTATGCCTTCTGTCTGCTGCTGGGTCACCAAGGGTCCTGCGACCCACCTGCCCTTCCTGGGCTGGCTTCTGTCTCCAGTTAGGGCCAGTTCTGCCTTGAGGATAAAGACTGGGTTGGGGGCTCTGGGCCCAGCTGCTCCTCTCAGACTCTGCCTCCTTTACGCTCTCCCGCTCAGACTTCTACAGAGGCGTCCAAAGCCCACGGCTCACGCCCCAGCCACCGGCAGGCTGTCAGGGTCCCTCCTGAGTCCTCGCCTTCCCTCCAGCCAGTCCAGCCCAGCCAGCCTGGGGCTCCCCCTGCCTCTTCCCCACCCTGACTGTCCTCTCCAGGCTCTAGCCTCTCTCCTCTCCACCATCCCAGTCCCTCCCCGGAAGCGCTCCCAGCTCCCCTTCCACAGGATGAGGCCTCAGTTTATCTGCTCCTCCTCATCTGTCCTGACCCACCACTCTCCTGTCAGGCTAGAACCATCTGCTCCCCTCTTACGGTCCCAACGCCCGTCCCGCCCCCTCCAGCAGGGGCCCAGGACAGAGTTCCACCACTGAGGCAGAGGGGACGGCTGGGGCCTGGCTCCTGGACAGTGTAGGCTGTTGTCGTGAGGATGCTGTGCTAACTAGCCCAGTGATGTTCCCTGTGACCACTGGCAGGTAGCTGGGCCTCCTCCCCACCGCTGCTGGCACCAGCTCCCAGAATCGCAGCCTGAATGAGACAGAATCACGGCCAGGAGCCTTTCGGATCAGCTGGTCTGTCCCTTTCATTTACGGAGGAGGAGATGGGGGCCCAGAGCAGTCAAGCGACTTGTCCAGGGTCACATAGCAATTTGGTGGCCAAGCTTCCCAGACAGACCCATCTGATGGAGGCTACCCACTCTGGACCTTCATGGGCTCCCTGTTTCTCCTGAATTTGGTGCCAGGTGGGCCCTCCTCTCTCCCTGCCCTGCCCCCAGCCCCAGGTTTTCCTGAGATGCTCCGATGCCCTTGGGAAGTCCCGTTTGACATCCACAGCAGACAGCACCCGCAGGATTGTTGGACGATGCATTTGTGGGCTGTCGTTCCCCTGCTGGACTCCCACTCGGACTGGTAAGTTCCACTTGCAGCTGACCTTAAGCCTGCAATCGGCTGCAGTCGCAGACAAACAGGTTCAGTAGGGGTGGAAGTCAAGAGGGTTTCTGTCCTACTGGTGTCTGAGAGGGATCGTTGGGGGGGAAGGAATCTGCTTACCCCACCTTCCCTCCGTTTTGACAAGCGAAAGCCCTGTGTTTACACGGAGGGTGGGGTGAGAGGAGAGACGGGAGGCTGCGTCCTCCACCCAGGAGCAACAGAAAGCCCTTTCCATCAGGAAGTCCTTCCCCTCGTCTAGCCTCATTCCCCCATGCTTCAGCACTAGCCCGCTGGGAGATGGTTGCCTTTGGCCAGCCAGGCCAGCCGGAGGGCCCTTTTGGTTGTGGGGGATTCGGGACAGCCCCCTCCCCCTGCTGCCCCTGGAGGAGTCGCTTGTTGTCTCAGCGGGTGGGGATGGAAAGTCATCCCCCACCCAGGATCTGGCCTGCAGAAGCCTCCTCCCTCTGGGAACAAAGGCCTGGGGAGGGCCCCTAATCCCGGGCCCTGTGAGGTGCCAGGTTCCCTGCCTCCACCCTGGCAGCAGAGGAGAGGTCACCTCTCCTTGCCCTGCTCCCCCTCCTGCTGACACCCACCCTCAGAGCACAGCGGCAGCCCCAGGAGGGGCCTCGGAGAGCAAGCCCCTGGTCTGCCTGCCTCCCGTGCTACAGATGAGCAAACTGAGATCCAGAACTCTCTGTGGCCCAGCTCTGCGGTACTCCTGGGCCGCCCAGCTCAAAAGCAGGCCCCCACCTGGGGAGAGAGGTGCTTTTTGTGTGGGAACCGAGCAGCCCAGGCTGGAGCTCCCGGTTGGGGTCCCTCCAGGGAGGGAGGCTGACGACCTTGGCGGCTTCAGGTCCGGAACCCATGGGCCCACAGTCCCGACAGGGAAGCTTAGAGGGCGGTGCCCCTGGGGCAGGCAGGTCCTAGACCTCAGGGCTGTGTGTGTGCGTGTGTGTGTGTAATCCACTGCCTTCAGCCAGAAGTTGGCTTTGCCCCCAGAGCTCAGGGTCTCTTCGTTGGGAAGGGCTGTCTGTGCCGTCCTGCATGTGGGCAGGCCCATGCCTTCAGTGACTTCCAGAGGCCACACGGGCCTAGGGGAAGACACTATCGCATCCCCCTGCCTCCAGGCCTTTCACCACCCTCAGGCGTCCCTCTCTGCAGCCTCCTTAGGCTGACTGCTGGCTGTCCTTCCTCTTGTCCCACCTCCAGGCCCTCTGTCTGCATGTGAGAGTGAGAGGCCCAGCCGGCAGCCACTGAGGGATGTGGGCCCTGCCCTCTTCCTGCATCCCTCGGCCTTCTCTCCTCCTGCTGCTTCTGCTCACCCCGCTCCTCTCACGGCTGCAGCTGTACTAGGCTTCCACTGGCATGAGCTCAGGGCTACTCTCAGAGCAGGGAGGTGGAATCTGAAGCACAGAGAGGGTAAGTGCTTGCCCAAAGAAGCACAGCCTGCGAGTGGAAGAACACTGCTCCAGGGCCTGGGCCTACTCCTGGTGGTCTCTGCCTGACAACCCTCTTCCTTTTCCTCCTTGATGCTCTGATGTCTCTGCATGCCTCAGAGGGCCAGAAGGGGCTGTGGGGCTGGAGGGCCCCTGCATGTCTCTTCTCTTTGCCTAGAGCCCCCACCCCTGGGCCCATACGTCTCTTTCCAGCCCGGTGCTGCATCCCTATCCACGAAGCTCCTCCCCATCTCCTTCAGCAGGGCCCCTCCCTCCCTCTTCTGAGGCTCCTGCCTGGAAGGGGCTAACTAGGTTCCAGAGCTCCCTGGGCCGGGCCCATGTATGGTGTTTGTTGTTTAACAAATAGAACACACATGGTACACGATAAGTCCTTTTCAAAAATTACCCTGTTGGATTCTGACAAACCCATTACACTTATACATACTGAGGCACAGAGAGGTTAAATAATTTGCCTGAGATGACACAGCCAGTCGGAGGCAGATCCAGGATTCAAACCCAGTAATTCGGCTCCAGGTTTCACACTCTTAACCGCTGCCTGCGTCCACTGGGGTCCTTGCGGCCTTTACATGGAGGGCCGTGAGCTAACAGACATTCTGCGTAGAGTCGGTGGACCAGCTGGGGCTCCTCAGGCAGAGCCCTAGCGACCAGGGCCCCCAAGGGCTGGCGCCCTGGGTCCCACTTTGAAGACCACCGTCTCAAGGCCAAGGCTTGAGAGTTGGGAGCTCCAGTTCTGCTAAAGACCATAGAGGGCATTGCCCTGGCCCCTGGGCACAAGACCCCGAGCCCTTGGGCCCCCTCCCTGTGCCTACACACCCTCCTGTCCCCATGGCGGAAGCACAGGGTGATATCAGCCCTGGCGTTCAGGGAGAAAAGCCACCCATCTGAGCCAAATGACACAGCTCACGAAGCATTCCTTTTAAGGGATTAAACCGGGCTTGGAGAGGTGCCGCTCTGCAGGGACCTGCCTCCCCAGGGCAGCGGGCTGTTCTTTAGGGCACACCGCCCAGCGTAGGGCCTCTGTGCAGCCGGCTGGGGCTGGGAGTGGGGATGCCCCACCTCAGTGCATGGTTATCCTCCAGCAGTCACTTCTCCTCCACACCCCCGACCCTGGGCCCCGCAGGTGTGGGTGCAGGATGGCAGTCTTGCCATGTGGGTGGGGTGGGGGGAGAAATGACTCCCAGAGACCATTGGCTTTGTGTCTCACAGACCTGGGTTCAAATCCCACCACCGTACACTTGCTGGTCGTGTGACCTTGAGCAAGACACAACCTCTGGGACGCTCCTTCTCTGCAGAGCAGGGGAATCGCCACCGCGGAGCGTTGCTGCGTGGGCCAAATGTCTTATGAAGTTCCCACAGAGAGCCAGGCACAGGCGGATGCTCAGGACGTGTCACTTCCTTCCCTCTGCCCCTCTCTGCCAGTGCCTGCCTCACAGGGGGCACTAGCAACGTGCAGAGGAACACAGAAGCAGGGAGTGCAAGGTGCAGACTGGGAGGTAGGGGTTCTGGTTTACGGGGGGGCAAGAGGGCTGAGTTTTTCCTATCTGTAAAATGGGCATAAAAATGACTTCTTTCGTAAAGTTGCTTAGGGAAATAGAGATAAACATGTAAAGCGTCCAGGACAGTGCCTGGTGCAGAGTAAGCAATAAGTAGCAGCAGCTGTTACTGTCATGCCTGTTCCTCTCGGGCAGGGCAGGAGGGAGCAGGGCTGGGAGGGCTGGGCAGGAGAGTTTCTTGGAGGAGGTGAGGGAGGAGCAGGTTTGGGAGGTGGACAGGACTTCCTCAGAGCTCTTGAAGCCCGTGCCCAGGGGCAGAGATGGACGCCGGTGCCACACCAGCATGCTGGCTGTGGCAGTGGGGTCTAGGAATGCTGCGTGCCCGGGACTCACTCCTTGTGCTCAGGTGGGTGTGGGCAGGCCTGGCTGGCTGCCTGTTTCTGACTCGCAGCCTCCGTCCCCCGCATTCCTATCTGCTGAACTGCCACAGCTGCGTGCCCGCTCTGCAGCCTTCTTTTGGGGGCCCCACAGGCCCCCTTGGCTCTGCCAGTGCCTCTGATCCCAGGAAGCTGGACAGGGCCAGAGGCCTGGACAGGAGGGTGGACCCTTGCGAGGTCATCTCCACTGACCATCTGCCTCAGAGTAGGACTACAGACCACACCTGCACCATCCATTCCTATGGGGGGCATCCTCTTGGCCACACTCAGAGCTCCTCCCTAGTCCATGCCTGTGGGGAGGGGGACCCCCGACCTCACACATTATTATCCAGACATCCCTCAGAGGCCATCCTGGGGTCCCTTTCTTCCCCCATGCCAGGATGGCTCAGGGACTTCCCTCCCCATCTCTCTACCAACAACTGGCCTGCGAGTCAGCAATGCCAGCTCCCCATTGGCTGGAGGCAGGGGTGGGGCATGATGCTCGGGGAAATACAGAATTCAGCCACCTGCCCAGGCCTGATGGTCGTTAGTTTTCAGGACTCCCCTCCCACTTCTGCTCACCTTGCTGATCAGGGAGGCAAATTTATCATTGAGGATCTTCATCTCTTCCTTCTCCTGGTTCTTCTGCTGCTGGATGGCTGGGTCCACCTTCAGGTCCAGGGGTACCAGCAGGCTGGGATTGGTGGTCACCTTGGGGATGGTGCCAGCTGGCCCACAGCCTGTGAGGCTGTGGGAGCTGAAGCCTGGCCCGGGGGCCCCGCAGCTGCCCCATGCTGAGGTCTCAGGCCAGGGGCCGCCTGCCGATGTCACCTCATAGCTGCTAGGGCTGCTGAAGCCAACAACGCAGGAGCGGCAGGCCATCATGGCCCCCGGGCCCGGGAGCAGGGAGGGCACAGGGATGAGCGAGCGAGTCTTTGAAGTGTGGCGGCGGCTGGCTCCGGTCGCAGGCAGGACAGGCTGGGGACTGAGGAGCAAACACCTGTTGTACAGTGCTCATTACCTCCAGGAGGGCGGGACGCCTCCCAGCCCGACCAACCTGTTAGATGATGTGGCGTTCCCGCCCCTCCCCCGGCCCCACGCTCCCATCTCCTCCCAGGGCCGGGATCTGCCCCGCAGAGGGGGTTGTTCCCAGGCCCCCACCTGAGCCGGGCCTGGCTCCAGGGCAGGGGGCAAGGCTGGGTTGGCTGGCCAGGTGGGGGGTGGGAGGCAGCAAGAGGAAGGGCAGATCTGACAAGGAAGGAGAGAGGAGAGAGAGCTGCTCTGACCGCAGAGCTCACTGCATACCTGAAGGCTGACGTATCTGGGCTCACATACTTCTGGAAAAGATGAGGCAAGCTCCCTGAGTGTGTCGGGCAGCTGACCTGGGCACAGTGCCAGCCCGACACTGGAAAACAGCACCTTTGTTATTTATTTTTCAGTTGCCCACGAGTCTCCCCGGCTTATCTTCTCCTCTTCCTTCCTTTATCTTCTTTAATCTTATCGTCTTCCTTCCTTCCTCCTTCTGTCCCCCCTTCCTTCCTTTGATCTGTCTTTTATTGAGCACCTCCTGTGCATCAGAGGCTGGAGAGGACGCAGGTGCTCAAGACCAAGGGTCCTTGGCTTTGCATGAGTGAGACTGGGGTTCAAGACTCAGTGGGCTGCTCACCATGGTGTGGCCTCGGGCAGGCTCCTTAACTCTGTGCTCGTGTGTAAAATGGGGATGAAGATACCGACCCCGCAGGAAGTTAGCAGACAACCAAGCAGAGGGCTGGGCACAAAGGCCTGAGGGAATGGCGCCTAAGACCCGGGGCCTTCCTTCTGGGAGCTGAGTCCATCGGGGAGCGACTGCAGCTCTGCCTCTGGCTCTGAGAATGTGCCCCTGCCTCTCTCCCTCTCGCTCCTCCCGTCCTCCCTTCCTCTTCTCTCCTTCTCCTTCCCCTGCTTCATCTTAAATATGGAGTATAAATAGATATATTTTGCTCCCACACAGCCTCTGATGGGGTAGCGGGAGGCTTGGTCAGCCCAGAGCACTCCCTCTCGCCTTCTGCGGTTCTGGAGGCCCCGCTGGTCCGCTTCCAGGGAGTGCCCAGCTCTGCGGGGCCTGCTCTTCCTTGCTCCCTGGCCTGATATCCCTGGCTGTTCTTGCTCTGGCTGGGTGGCTGTGTGTGTCCTCCCTGGACCCAGCACGCCAACCTGGGTGGTGGGACCACAGCAGAGAGAGAAGAGACTCACGTGGTCAGGGATGGAAGAGATCTCAGTCCCCTCTGTGACTGGAGGATGAGACAGGCTGGGGACAGGAGCCACTGCCCGGGTCACACTGCCGATTCCTGGCCTCCTGCCACGCAGGCCAGACCTCCCTCCTACACCGTGGGCATTTCTGGCCACTAGGGCACAGGAATCGGTGCTGAGGCCACGAATCTATCCTGAGACTGGGTCCCAGGCTCTGATGCTAGGGGTGGGCTGGCGAGGTACTTCTAGGTGACTGGGTTTCTGCGATGGTGTCTGTGTTCTTAGTTCTGACACGTGCTGCTCCTTCTCCCATTCGGTACCTGCTTGTGTGGCCCACCCCGGCCTCCTGGACCTGCTATCTGAACGGCTTGTGGTCAGACTCAGCTCCCTCCCCTCCTCCATGTGGCCACCCCTGTGGGCTCTGTGGGGAGAGGGAGGGTGGGCAATGGTGTGTGGGCTCTGTGGTGCCAGAATACCAGCCGAGAAGTCAGGTATGTCCCAAATGCTCTGCATGGATTTGTCCCCTTGGTCCTCATCAAGCCCCTATTCTCACCAGCTCCTATTACAGAGGAGGAACCTGAGGCTCGTTGGGGTAAGTGCCTGTCTAAGGTCATGAATTTGTCAGTGATGGACTTGAACCCAGACCCTTGGTTATGAGCCCTTCTTCCTTGCTGATTCTCTAAGCCTGGTGACCCTGGAAGGAGCAGTGGGAGAGAAGAGGAAGCTGTCTTCCTACTGTCCTGGGCTCCCTCCCCCCTCTCAAAAGTGCCCCTGATCCCTGCAGGCTGCTGTTTCTTGCTGACTTCCGCTGACCTCTGTCAGCCCCTGGGTTTTGACCTGTCACAGTTAAGTGCAAGTCCCTGGCTTCGAGGCTGGCACTGCAGGGCCGTCTCTGGGGCCTGAGCACGGGGCGGCCTTCCTTGGGGGTGGCCTGGCCTCTTGGAGGCATGGAGGGCACGCTCACCTGGGGCTCTGGCCGCAGGTGGGACGTGGGCCCGTGTGCTGTCTCCTCTCTGCTGGGCCGTCTCCCTTGGGTGCAATCATAGAAGTGTCCTTGGCTGTCACAGCTCGGGCTGCCAAACAGGAAGAGCGGCAAAAAAGCCCCAAACAGACACAGCTCCACGGAACCACCCAGCCCTACCCCCACCTCTGCCCCTAGCTCCACCCATGGCTCCCTTCACCCCTGCATTGGCATCTTTGGGGGAACTGGACAGGCCTCTGCCTCTCCACCCGGCTGAGGACCTGATGTGACCCTCCCTGGCTTTGGTACGGAGCCTGAACCATCTGGGGTTCAGGCACCTAGGGAACAGGGGGCGCCTGGCAGGGGTTGGGGGAGGGGAGATGGAAGGTGGGTGAGATTTCCCATTTCTCTGGGGATGCTTGGGTCCCTGGGCAGTCTCCGAGCCCCTCCTGGACGTACTCACAAACAAACCTGCTGAGGGCTTCTGGTGGGGCACGAGCGTGGGTGTTTTGTGCCCTTCACAGATTCTGGAGGCCTGTTCTGGGCGGTCCTTACATGGTGCAGGGACAGGGGCCCCTTTGCCCCTGGTCCCCTTTAGCTGGAGACAGGATGCAATCCTGATCACCCAGGAGGCAGAGAAAAGACAGAGGGCTGGCCAGAGCTACGGGGTGGGGGAGGCTGGGGCTGGGCTGTCCAGAGGCGCTGGAAGTTGGTCCTCAAAGAAACAAAGGGGACTTTGCTCCTTTCCTTTGCTTCCTCCTTCCACTTCTCTCTCCACATCAGTCCCTCCCAGCCTCTGCTCTGTCTCCCTCTCATTCTCATCCCCCTCTTCGCTCTTCCTCCCTGCCTACCCATCCCTCTTGGTCTCCTGCCCACTCAGCGTCCTGGCCCTGGACTCTCTCAGCCCTGGGAGGAGAGGTGTCTGGTTGGTCCCTGCAGCCCAGCTGGATGGCCTTATGGGAATGGCATCCCTGTGTCACAGTTTCAGTGTCTCCTCTGTGCCCTCTCCCTGTTTGGCCCCCAGGCCGGGCCCATGGAGGCGGCAGGCCTAGGACAACGCAGGGTAGCAATGCATAGTTGCTGGATGAATGTTCCAGTGAGCACATCTCAGGCCCGCTGGTGCTCTGGGTTGGGACATGGACCTTGGGGAGGCAGGCTGGGATGCTCTGGGCCAGGGAGAATCTTAGCCTCACTCCAGGGCTTGATGTGAAGGTGGCCCACTCCTCCAGGAAGTCTTCCTAGATGAGCCCACTTAGGTTCCTATCTCTCTCTCCTCCTCTCTCCTAAATGCACGTCCACATCTATGCTCACTGGGTCAGGGCCCTCTCCCTGATGAGGCTGGAAACTCCCACTTCTTTTCTCTGGACCGGCCCTTTGAGCAGGCCTGTGAGGCCGCAGGAGGGAGGCCCTGCACGGAGCTACGTCCTTGGAATGGGCTGGTCTCGGCACAGGGCCGAGGGCCTTTGAGCAACCTGCGCCTGTGGGAAAAGAATTTCTGAGGGTCCCAGAGTTGGGGTTTGGGGAGAGCTGAGCACAGATTTGCGGAGGGCAGGGGCCAAGAGAGAGGGAACTAACAGCAAGGATAGAGAAACTAGAACAGGCCTGTGAAGCCCCTCCATGTGCCAGGCAGTCTCCAAGTCACAGGAGGGGCGCTGACCCGCCGAGGGCATCTGGGATGCCTTCCCTGAGGGGACAGCGAGCAAGGGCTTGAAGGAAGAGGAAGAGCTGTCCAGGAGGGGCGAGGAGAGTGTTCAGGCTACAATAGTAACCAGAGCTGTGGGGTGAGAGACTACTTGTGTGGGACGGTGAGAAGGACAAGAGCCAGTATTACTGGAGTGTCGGAGATGCTTCAGAGCTCAGAGGAGCAGTGAGCACCTTGGGGGCCCAGGTAGGCAGCAATCAAGGCATTTTATTACTTTGCATAAAGTCCTTCGGTGGCTCCCTGCGGATTATGGGATAAAGTCCAGAAGGTACTTTGGGACATCAAACAAGGGCACCTACTGCCCTTCTTCTGTGTCTCATCTCTGCCATACCCTCTTTCTTTCCACAGCCCCTGCCACCCCCACCCACTGCTGACTAAACTGGACCCATTTCCCTGAACCTGCTGAGTGCTGCCCTGTGTCCGCGTTGGTTGGTGCAAATATGGACCATTTCCATCATCGCATGCAATTCTATTGGACAGCGCTGATCTGTAAAGAAGGCATCTGAATGAGGCCAGGAGGCTGCAGACCCCTGGGGCTGTGCAGTGGTTCAGGATAGACTAGGGGGCAGCCTCGGGGTGGTGGCAGAGCTCTGGACCTGGGGACATGAGGCCTGGATTCTGACCTGGGCTCCGCCACTTACCAGCTATGTGGGTTGGGGCCAAATGCTTGACCTCTCTGGGCCTCAGTGGATTGTAAAATTAGGTTGTACAAGCCACGTGGATGATGGCTATTTTTTTTAATTAAATTATTTTTTTCTAGGGACATCGAATGTTCCTAAAACTGTTGTCAACTCCCTCGCTGTGCCAGGTACTCAGTGAACCAAGGCCCTTGGCCGAGCAGGGTGCCAGGGAGGTCCGGCAGGTGCAGGTGTTTGGTAATGAGGGCAGGGAGAGGTAAGCATGGGCTAATTACACTTTCCTGTCTCCACGGCACTTAGCCCAATTTGTAATTATTTGTTGCTGGTTGTTTACTGGGCCTGCCTTCCCTGCGAAGGTCTGGGAACACAGAGACTGCGCGTCTGTTTTGCTCCCTCGGTTTCCCAGTGCCTGGCATAGCGCTGGCACACAGTAGGTGCTTGATGACCATTTCTTTCTGAAATGAGTCAAAGGCCACCCTTCGCACAGGGCCCTTGTCATACAGTATTGCCACACAGGAGACAGCATCCACAGAGTCGGATGGTGTACAGCGACGGGTCCCACGTGGGCTATGGAGCAAAGCCAGGATGGGAGATGCCCCTATTTCTGGAGGCCGGCTCTGGACCCCCTGCCCCACAGGACCTGGCTGCCTCCTTGCCAGGCTGAGCTGGGTGAGTGGGGTGGGCCTGTGGTTGACACTGGGTCCTCCACCTGGGGTGTCACACATAACACCACGGATGGACTCACAGTGGCCGGGCGTCCTGCAGCTTTGGTTCCTACTCAGCACGGGCGGATCTCTGATGCCCTCCTGTCCAGGTCAGATACCTTAGGTGGGCGAGAAGATTGATGGTCCTTCCTGCAAAAGAAAGAGGCTGACGGAAACCTCTTGAAGCTGGCAGAAGCCCCAGTCGGCCTTGAGTTCGGTCAGGCATGCATTTGGGGCAGGGCAAGGACCGAGCCATAGGCCCTCTCCTTTGATGCAAGACCTGAGGATGGAGCATGGAGGGGTATGTGCCCCTGGCCCGGGTGTAGGCAAGGTCCAACCTACCTGGGGAACCCCAGCCCGAGCCTGGCTGTGTGGGTGCTGGGATCATGCCAGTGGCATCTCGGCACGGTTGCCAGGCCTGCTTCTGGGTGGAGAGGAGCAGGAAGAAGGATTGCACAAGGGGAAACTGCGGGAGGGCCCTGCTTTTTCTGCTCACCGCCTCCCTCCGGGGAGGACCAAGGATCCCCGGGAAACACTGTACCTTCTCATCTGCTTCCTCCCCCAGGAGGAAACACAGGTTTGGGGCCGGCCACAGGCCTCCGAGTGGCCTCCTGCACACTCTCCATGCCACCCACTGTGCCTGCCCGCTCAGCCCACGAGGACGGTTCCTTCCCACAGCCCTCATTTCCCAGGCCTCAGACAGCTCAGCATCCTCCTCCCTCCCACTCCCTCCTCTGCCTCTGAGCCTTCCTGCTGCCACTTGCCAGTTTGGCGTGCTCCCTCCCTGCTGGAAGTCTTCCCAAATAGCCCCCCTCACTTGTCCTTGGAGCGAGAGAGCTCTACAGAGCTGCCTCCATGGTGGCGGGACTTTGTTTTGTTCATGGCTCTGTTGCCACTGGCACATAGTAGGCCTGCAGGAAAGAGCTGTGGAATGAACGCACAGTGTGCCCTCTATTCTGCAGCACTTGTTTCCATGGCTCTCTTAGGCAGGGTCTCTTCCCTCTACCAGCCTCCCCTGGTCTGGGGGACATTTCCTTTCCTCATGCCAAGAGTCCTGTGCCTGGAGAAGCTGGCCAATCCTCCCCACCTTGCCATCTGTGCCTTCATTAGCACGCGCTTCTGGCATCTCTCCTGGGGGCTTGCCCCTGTGCTGAGCAGGGGGACAAATACAGAGAGAAGGGAGGCTGGGGGGCAACTTGGGGGCTCTCCCTACATCCTGGTCCCCTCTGCCTCCCAGCCCAGGGCTTTCTGAGCTCTGCAATCTCATTCCATCCAGCCTCTGCCTCCAGGCCAGCTGCCCAGCTGGTTCTAGTCTCCTCGCCCTTCCATTCCTGGCACTGCACACAGCTATTTAGGAGGTGTCCCTCTCCCCGGGGCTGCTTTCAGAGAGGAACAAAGAGGGACTGGAAGGCTGGGGTGGCTGACAAAGGCAGGACGGGAGTGGTAGGAAGTCTGGAGATGCTTATTTGTCAGCCCAAACCGCTCCCCGAGCTTCAGCTGCTGCCTTTATCTGCCCTGATAATAGACTGAAACCATATTCTGCTCCCTGTTGAGCGATCAGTGCCCGGCCTCTGTGAGCCTGCCAGGATGGCCACAGCCCAGGGTGGCTCTGGGCGTGGTGCCAGCTGACATAGGCCAGCCAGCTCTGGGAAGCTGCAGCCAGGAGTGTGGCCACCGTCCTGCAGACCACCCCACACGCAGGGATGTCCCACTCATCCAGGGGCCTCACTGCCCGTGCCGGCACACGGGAGGCTCTCAGGATGGAGCTGAGTTGTTTACGGTTCATTTTTCTTTGCATCCCCAGCACTGAGCACGGGGCCTGGCATACAGCAGCAGCTCAGAGGTGGAACTTCAGGCTCTCAGCACCTATGATGGGGACCTACCATGTGCAGACAACTGTGTCCTCTCCCTCCCCATCCTTCTATCTCCTTCCTCCAGCACCTGCTGGGGATCTCCTGACTCAGCGAGATGTGCGGAGACTCCAAGGCAGCCTGTGAAAGGCCAATCCCAGGCCAGCCCTACCCGCTGTGTTGCAGGGAGAAGGGGAGGAGAGGGGCTCCTTCCGCATGTCCCCGTAACTCAAATGAGGACCCAGGCTTACAAAAAGCACTCACGCTGGTGACCCAATTTCATCTCCCAACGCTGCTCGGCAGTCCAGGCATTCCTGCACCCCCATTTGGCAGAGGTATGGGATTTGCACCAAGATCTTCAGCCTCCAGATGCAGCCCCTAGCCCAAGCTTCCACATGTCCGCTGGGGTCTTGGTCCCTGAGTTAAGCTCTGAGGTTCTGGGAGAGCTCAGAGGGGCTGGGGGCTGAGAGAGTGGGAGAAGAGCTGGGGTGGGAAGGGACAGGGAGGCGTAGGGCAGGGCCGGTGGGGTGAGGGGCAGAGGCAGCAGGGCCACGGGCTGGGCCGCTGGATGGAGCAGGACCGCCCAGTGGGAATCTGACGACCTCAGCTCCTCTCTGAGGAGCACTGTCACCTCCTGAGCGGGCAAACAGTGCGGGGTGAGATTGGGGACTAATGAGTGTTTTCCAGCGGGTGATTCCTCTATGTGGGGTCTATCTTCCTGGGTCATCGCTCCGCAGTGTGCACTTAGCAGGGTAATAGCAGCCTGGTCTGGGTTCCTGCCTACCCACTGGCCCCAGGGCCCTGCAAACAGATGGCAGCAGATGAGGGAGAGGAAGGCAGGAATAAGCAGGAGCAGTGTGCCCCGCCTCCACCCTGCTTCCCTGTCCCCGGTCACCGTGGTGGGGGGGCGGGGGGCCCACAGACACACGGGGCTAGCTCCCCTCATGGCACGGCCTCACATCCACCCAGACCGTCATAGACACCCGCCCCCTCCCAGTCAGCCCCTGCCCAAGCCCACGAGGCCCCCTTGCTAGCCTCTGTGCTTGGTCCCTCACACATCTTCCTCTTGTGCATGCTGCTCCTCCTCCGTCCTCGGGAAGCCGAAAAGGGAGAGGGAGGTACTGTGGACCCAGGACACCCCCAGTGTGAGGCACGGTGCTTCATGTCCATGGGGGCTTCTAAATCCCCATGACCACACTGGGGTAGGGGTTATTTTTAGGTGACAGTTGAAGGTGCTGAGGCTCTGGGAGGTTAAATGACTTGCTCAAGGTCACCCAGTGTGGTAGGCGGTATATTGGATCCCCAAAATGTCCACGTCCTAATCCCCAGAGCCTGTGAGTGTGTTACCTTATGTGGCAAAAGGGACTTTGCTGACGTGATTAAGGATCTTGAGACTATCCTGAATTATCTGGGTGGACCCAGTGACATCACAAGGGTCCTTTAAACATGGCAGAGGAAGCAGAAGAGTGACGCTGTGAGAAAGACTGGACTAGTTGAAGATGGGAGGGGAGCCACGGAAGACGTAGTCCTCAGACAGTAAGGTGGAAGGGGGCAGAGTGGGGCTGAGACCTGGGTTCAGATCCCAGCTCTGCTGCTAGCTGGCTGTGTCCCTTCCCTGACACTGCTGTAACAAATTACCATGAACTTAGGGCCTTCGAATAACACAATTTCATTCTCTTACAGTTTGGAGGTCAGAAGTCCAAAATGGGTCTCAAGGAGCTAGACTCCAGATGCCACCAGGGCTGCACTCTTTCTGAGGGTGCTAGACAAAGATCCACAGCCTCACCTTTCCCAGCTTCTAGAGACCATTTGGCAGAGGTATGGGATTTGCACCAAGATCTTCAGCCTCCAGATGCAGCCCCTAGCCCAAGCTTCCACATGTCCGCTGGGGTCTTGGACTGAGCTCTGCCCTCACTCCAGCTCCAGGCTGCCCGTCTGTCTGCCCTCACTCACACTGACTGAGCTGAGAGTTGGCCCCACAGTGGAGGCAGGAAAGCCCCTTGGAGAGGAGGGTGGGAGGGAAGAGGCTGGATCTCAGGCGCTCTCCTCCTCCTCCAACCCCAGCTTCCCTTCCTGTCTCTCCCCTACTAGGGGCTCATGAGTTCTTAGACACAGGCCTACAGTAGCCCATTTCTTGGGGGTTCAAGTAAGGCAGGGCACACACTAGCCCTTAGGGCTGGGGGTGAGGAGGGGTCTCTAGTGTGAAGGCCCATGTGGTCCCTGCCCTTAGGGCTCGCACGGCTGCCTGCTTCTGCACTTTGCGGGTGTCTCCATCCTGGTCTGTCCTTCGAAGCAGGGAGTGAAGGGGCTGGAAGGGGGTGTCTGGGAGTCTCTCTCCTCTGGGACCCCAGCGGTCTGTATGTCCATCTCGGGTGAAGGGAGAGATCTGTGTGTCCTGGTCCCTGGATGTGGGAGGATCTGGGGGCCCTGCCCCTCTGGGATGTGTGTGGGGCATCTCAGATCCTGTGAGCTCTCTGGGCAGATTGTCTGTAGCTCCTGGGTGTGTGTGTGAATATGTGAGGGTGCAGGTGTGAGAATTTGTGTCTACTCACATCCCTGTGTGTGTGCCTACTCATGCCCCTTGTGTGTGTGCATGTCTACTCACACCTCATGTGTATCAGTGAATGTGTTGCTGTGTAAGTGTGTGAACGTGTGTGTGCCGACACCCACCTGTGTGAACATGTGAGTGTGCAAGTGTGTAAGTGTGTCTACCCATGTTCCTATATATGAGTGTGAACATGTCTACTCGTGCCCCCGTGTGTGAACAAGTAAGTGTGTAAATATGCAATCATGCCCACTCATGTCCCCATATGTGAATGTGCAAGTGTGCCTACCCAACCCCTGCGTGTGAATGTGAGAGTGTGCAAGTGTGTCTATTTATGTCTCAGTATGAGTGTGTGACTATGCAAGTGTGTGGATGTGTCTACTCACACCCCTGGATGTGAGTGTGCGAGTGTATCTACTCACAGTTCTGTTTGTGAGTGCGTGAGTGTGTGCTTCCCCCAGCGCTCCGCCGGCATTGCCTCACCCCTGTGACACAGCCACTAATGACTGTTTGCCATTGTCTGTGCGGTGGTGGCATCACCTGTGCTAATGACAGTCTCCCGGCCTAATGACCTAGCTGCTGCCCCATCATTTAGGAGCCACAGGAGCACTCGGCCCTGGGCCAGAGAGATGTTGACGAGCTCGACACATTTCCCACTGCGGTGTCAGTGGGGGTGGGGAGAGGCAAAAATCCCACCCTCCCCCGCAGCTGTGGGGTGCCGTGTGGGCTGGGCATTTCAGCTGGCTGATGGCATTCCTGGGTGGCGAGCCCCAGGTCTGGGCCCTGCCCTCTGCGTCTGGCAGGACTGGGTGGCTGCTGCCTTGCTCCCTGCTGCCCCTTCCCACAAGGTGCCCTGGACCACCAGCATCTAGCCCACATCAGCTCCCACAGGTGGGGGTCTGCCTTCCCCGCAGCAAACCCCCCAGGTCCTCCTCACCTCTGCAGATGAAACAGACCCCTGAGCGGGCCTATCTGTGCCCCAGAGGTTCTGGTCTGGGGCGACCCCTGGGGTTTGTGGGGGTCTGGGGCAGCCCGGGAGTTTACAGGGTCTCAGGCAAGCCGCCCTGCATGGAGTCCCACCGCTGAAGCCTCGTTTGCTGACCCCACCAACATGTTTTTTACGATTGAAACTGAGTTAACACAGCCTTCTGGACGCGAAGCAGGAGCTGGGGAGGGGCTGCAGCTGCCCACCCCACCGTGTTCATGCTTTGCTTCAGCTTTGAACCCACTCCGCCCTGCGGATGTCTCCCACTGCCGGGTCGGCCTCCTCCTACGTAAGTCTACCTAGATAAGCAGGTAAGCTTAGCACTCTTCCTGGCTCAGCAGGGACTCACTGAAAGCTTTCTGGGTTAGTGAGTGCACCCCTGGAACCAGCTGTGTGACCTTGAAGTGACTTGCAGTGTCCTCTGAAGAAGGGGGATGCAACAGCGCCTGCTGCAGGCTGGTTTACTTATACCCGCTCCAGTCTCTGCCACCCACTTCAGGTGTTCTTATTGTGCCCGTTTTACAGATGGGGGATCAAGGTGCAGAGCGCTTCCATCAGTCCACACGATCAGCAGGTGCTGGAGCTGAGATCCCCCCCAGGGTCAGTCTCCCCGTACATCCTGCTGGAGCGTTGAGGGAAAGGCCTGGGTGTGTGGTTGGCGACACAGCATTAGCACTCAGTCTGGTGCCAGAGGCCGGGAAGAGGGGACCTGCTCTCGGAAGGGTTTGCTGTGCTCCAGAGGGAGAAGCGTTGCTTGAGGAGAAGCTGACCTCTTCTAGGTTCTCCCCAGAGATTCCTGGCCTGATACCACCCTAATGGGGCCTCCCTCACAATCAAGGCAAGGACTGGAACACGGGGAGAAGCTGCTCAGTGTTTCATTAGTGAGTTTGCTTGGTTATCAAGAGGAAGAAATTGCAGGAAGAGAGATGACTTAGATTCCAGAGTCTTCCGTGGCACTCGTTAAGGGCAGGGACTGATTCTTAGCAAAATGGGCTTAATGAACACAGGGACTCGCAGCTAGAGATGGTCAAGGAATATGTCACTTTATGAGGACATTTGTAAGGGACACATATACAGGGCCCCTGAAGACAGGGAGAACTCTGGGTCTGAGTGCCAAGGGGACGCGGTCTAAGCAGTGGTCAGAGGTGGGTGGGGTTGGCCCAGGGAGGTTTCCTGGAGCAGGGGGTGTGGACTGGGTTGGGGACAGACAAGGCTTTCCTTGGGGTGGGGGCAGTGGGGAGAGCAGCAGGCACCTTGTGTCCCAGTGGCATCGTCATTCTGGAAGCAGCCACTGGCTCAGTGACCTGGTACCCTGGGAATTTGCCCTGCCTCCTGGGTGGGGATGGTCTAGCCACATGCCTGCCCAGCCCACTTGGAAATGGCATGGAAATGTGGTGTGGCCTTGAGCCAGGTCCTCTTCTCCGGGGAATTTGGCCCCATTTTGGCCTGAGGTCACTGGGGTGTCTTTTCTCGGACTGTCTGGGGAAAGATAAGGGAGGAGTGTGGGGCCTGTGGGGATTCTGAGAAGTGAAGGGGGTGCTGCTGTGGCCTGCTGCCTCCCCCTCAGGGGTCAGGGTGCCAGTGGGGAAGAGGACAGGCCCGCAGTCACCCCGTCCCCGCGCTTGGCTGCTTTGGGGTTGGCCTGGGGTGGTGGAGAGCAACTTCAGATTCACAGAGCTCCTGAGTGGGACAGGCCCTTAGTCTACCCCCTTCCTTTGCAGAGAGGGGCCTGCAGGGCCAGGAGTTGGGAGGGAAGGAGAGACTGTGGGGGTCAGGCTGGGGTAGACCCAGGATTCAAGGAAGAGGCACTGCTGTGGTTTTCCAGGCGTTCCCCAGAGGGTGGCCGGTGCATCCCAAGCCTGGGCCAAGGTCCGAGGTGAGGACAGCAGACACACCTTGGGCACCGGGGCTAGGGTGGTGGTTGAAGAGGGAGAGGGGAGGACCCCGGGTGGCTCCCTGTAGGAGGGGTGGGCCATGAAGCAGGGTGGAGCAGCTGGAATGGGTGGGGGCTCCCTGGTGAGGAGGGGGAGACGTGTGTAGGGAGCCTGGCTGAGATGACAGTGAGGTGGGGTGCAGGAAGAACGCCCTGAGGCACAGAGCTCTGGGCGCCAGCTGAATCAAGAGGTGAAGGGAGCCCCTGACAGTCCAACAGGGCTTCTGGCGCAGGTGACTTCACTCCTGGGAGCACGAGGGCCGAGGCCTGGGGTTGCCACTGGGTCTCACCGTGCTGTGTTCCGGGAGCCGCAGTCTGTCCACCCCGGGCTGGGTGGAGGGTCTCTTGAGCCCAGCAGTGGATTTTGCGGTGGGTGGAGGGGAGCTCCTGGGAGGCGCATCCTGGGGTGGGCTGGGGAAGGAGGGGTTGGGGATCAAGCTACAGGAGAACTTCGGCACTGGGGTTGCCTCCTGCTCTGTCCTCACCTCTAGAGATGCCCTGAGATGAGGGCGGAGGTGTCGACTTGGGGATTCAGAGTCACTGTATAACTGGCAGTTAGAGCGTGCCTGCAGCGGTCTCAGGAACGACTGTGTTTGGCCATCGTCTCCAGCCCAGGAAACTCTCCACGCTTCCAACAGCAGCATACTGTTTAGGGCCAGCAGTTTGGAGCAGAGAGAAGCCAAAAGAGATGCGAAAGGAGAGACTGACCCTTGGGGAAGAAGAGAGAGTCTCCCCTCCCCTCATCCACTGTCCTCTGGGGACTGGGGGGCAGCATGACGGGGCCTGGGAGGGGGAGCTGAGACAGGGGTGCTGGGTCACTAACCAAAACCCTCACGTGGAGGCCAGGGGGACTTCGTGTCTGAGTCTCGTGGGGATGGCTCTGCTGTTGGCCCTCACGGTTTTCCCGCCTTCTGGTCCTTGGGCTCTGTGCCCAGGCCCTGCTGTCATCACCTGCTCCCTGAGCCAGCGCCTGGCAAAAGCAGCCATGAGGTCATGGGGCGGGGTAAGTTGGCATGCCCCCCATCTCTGCTGGAGCCTCGGCAGGTGCATGGCGGAGCTCTGGGCCTGGCGCCTCGGTAATCTCCCTCCTGGCCCCGTCCCCTTCCAGGGAGGCGGCTCCTTCAACCAGCCAGTTTGAAGCCTCATCCACCTTGGTCCCCAGACTCCAACAAAAGGTGCAACACTGGCTCGTGCCATGGCATGAAGGCTTGAGGTTAGGCTTCAAGAAGGACTTCCTGCTCGGAGGCTGGGATGGTGGGATGAGGGAAGGGTGAGTTAAGATGAAGGACCATGTCAATAATAAGTGTGGCGCTCCTCATTGTGGGTTTGTTCTGTGTCCTGCTCCGAGGGAGGTTCCTAGTTCTCATGTCATCTTCACCACAACCTTGCAGAACATGGAAACGCAGGCCAAGTTTTCTCAGCCAGTAAGCGGGGGAGCTCCAGCTCTGGGATCCATCTTGAGGGTCCAGGGAGGCAGGGCCCCGGAGGACCATGTGGGACCCCAGTGCTCACTTATTCCTTCATTTAGCATCAGTGGTGAATAATGAGAGGGGCAGGAGTTGGAGGTCAAACAGGCAGGAAAGAGAAGAGGTGAGTTCCCCTACCAGAGGGTGGAGGTCAGCTATGCAGGGGTGGGGGCACTGATTCTGTCTGGCGCCTCTTGAGTCAGAAAGGAAGCGCGCGCGTCAGCACAGCAGCAAGAAGGAGTGAGGTGAGACCGCAGGACCTTCTGACTTCGGGGCTGCACGTCATCGGCATGTGAAGGGCGTGTTCTCTGGCGAGCGAGAGAGTTGTGAAGGGCTCAGTATGGAGGTGGGGAGATGGATGGCCTGATTTGGGGGTCTTTCTGCAGGCATTTGTGTGTGTGTGTGTGTGCATGCATGTGCACACATACAGGTGTCCACAGTCTCTAGTGATACAATTTCTGCCCCTCCAGTGGCATCTGTATTGGTGTATCACAGGCGCTTAAGAGAGAATGTCCTCTTTGCTAATGGTCCGGAATGTACTCTATATTTGGGTGCAATCCTGTCTTGACTGCGGCCCATTCTTGTTCCCCAAATGTCCTCCAATTTGGTACACCTCTCATTCTAATCCCAACACCCTACACTTACTCCCAGGAAGCTTTCTCTGCCCCTTCTCTAAGGACCCCCGTTCCCTTCCCCTGCCCGAGGATCAGCTGGGGTCTCAGCTTTGACCTGTGGTGGGCATAGCCTATTGCTTCCCCGTGAGCCCACTGTTCCGTCTTGACCACTCACCGCTGCATTCCAGCTCCCACAGCACTGGACCCACCGTAGCGAGCCCACACATGCTCACAGCACGGGTGAATGGAGACAGGGATGTGGGGCAACTCCTGGCATGTAACTGGGGCCAGCCCTCGGGTGTGCCCTGCCAGGGGACGTGTTGCCAGTTGGCACGTCTGCTCTTGGTGTCCAAGCCTGTGCCCTAGGTCAGTGGATCTGGGGTCAGATCCTGTGTTTTAGGTCCTAGTGGCCACATACACAGTCAGAATCCTAGGATGTCAGGATGGGTGGGACCCCAGGGACTGTCAAGGCATGAATCATCTATCCTTCATGTACAGAAAAGACATGTCCCAGAGAGGGAAGGGCCCTGCTCAAGATCACACAGTAATTTGGGGGACATTGCAGGTCTCCTGCCCCCCAGGCCAAGCCCTTTCCACCGTATCACGCTGCCTCCCTAATTTTTCCCTCTCTTTTTTCTCTTGTTTCTGTACTTTTCTTAGGCTTCCCCTCTCCAGGTCGCCCATCCAGACCCCACCATCCCTGGAGGCCAGGCTGGCCCTCCTCCACTCTGGGCCCCGCCCACCTCTCTCCTCGGCGGTCTGCACCATTAGCAGCCAGTCCTGCTCATTCCCATTCTCTAATTGTCTGGAACACAAATTAGTGCTTTATTGCTTGATGCTCTAATGACCTGGGTTCTAACCGGGCTCGATTGCTTCCAGGCTGCATGACCTTGGGCTAGTTACTTAACGTTCCTAATCCTCTGTTTTCTCATCTGTAAAATGGGGCAGGCGTGTGAGCCCCAGGGAAGAGCAGAAGCGAAGCTCAGAGGGCTCCCCTTGGAAAATGTGAGACTGAAATCTGCGGTGCTATGGGTGTGGGCGGGGTAGCCGTGGAAAGGCAGGCAGGCATATCCTGGGGAGCTTCTGCTCCTGGCAGTGGGGAGCCCTTGAGGCTTTTTTGGAAGGGAAGTAGCAACCCCCCACCCAGAGTTTGGGGTGGTCGTGAAACGGGTTGGAAGGGGTGCGGCCTTTGGAATCGGTGGCTCTGGATTTGCATGTCAGCTCCACCACTGGCTAGCTGTGTGATGCTGCACAAATTGCTAGGTCTCTCTGAGCTTCCTTTTTCAATCTGTAAAATAAGGATGCTATCTACCCCATAGATTTATGGGGAGGATTAAACAGGAAAACATCTACCAATTGCTTGGCTTGGAGTCTGGTCCTTAGTAAGTGCTTAACGAGGAGTAGCCATGATTACTGTGTTGCTGTCATCATCCGACAGCACGTGTCAGCCCGCACCCTGGCCTGGCTTGTCCCTGTGTCTGTCTGGGCTGCGGTGACAGGCTCGTTCCTCGCTTTCCAGTCAGAAGCTTCCTAAGGGCAGGGCCCTTATGCATCAACTCCTTGCTCCAGCTGCTCCAGGAAGTGAAGGAGCTGGGAAAGCTGTTGGGAAGAGGGTGATGTCATCTTTGTGGCCTCTGGGTGGCTCCGCAGAGGCAGGCGGTGGGAGGGGGTCTCAGGCCCTCTTGGAGCCTGAGGGGATTAAGGGAGCTTAGTGGGACAAGGTGTGCCTCCAACTTCCTTGCTGGGCTGCAAAGCCCACTCTCCTGGGGACAGTCCTCGGGGGCCTAGGCCGTGCAGGGGCCTGCCACTGCTGGTGAAGCCTGCGAAGAGGGGCCGGTGCAGCTCCCAGAGAGGGAGCATGGGGGTGGGGCGGAGGGGAAACCGACTGCCAGCTGCCCTGCTCCGCCTGAGCGCCTCTGTGGCCTGCACTGTGCAGAGGAGAGGGGAGCAGACGCCCCATCCCTGAAATGGTTAGAGTCCCATCATTATTGACAATACTTATAAAACACCTACTAGGTGCTGAGGATGGTCACTGGGCCGAGAGTCACCGGGTCCTGCACACACAGAGGGGGACTCAGATGGGCCTTCAAGGGGGGAGCCCTGGGGCTCTGGGAGCTCTGAGGGCTGCGCGTGCCCCTCCCGATGGGGGTGGGAGGCTGTGCCGGGCAGGCGAGCCACGGCCTGGAAGCACTCGTGTGGTTGGTTGTGGTTGGAGGTCCCTGGGTGTGTTACAGGCGGGGACGGTGGGTAGAGATGAGTCCAGAAAAGTCGGCAGTGTGGTAGATGTGACGCTAGGAGTGTGCACTGAATCTCCAGGGGAGTGGGGAGCCACTGAAGGGTTTTTAGGCAGGGGAGAGGGGTGGTCTGATGCAGGGGCCATGCTGTGGGAGCGAGGAGGGATGGGGTGGTCTGACTTCAGGTTTCAGGGAGGAGGGAGTGATGAGGGGGCCGTGTGCTCCTGGGGAGGGGCGGGGATGGGCTGCATGTGTGGGAGGGGTGGGCCTCCGCTGGCAAGGCATTTGGAGCCCAGGCGGGTGTGTGAGTGGGATAGAGGGCAGACACTGTCAGGGCTCTGCTGGCGGTGGAAGGCTGAGGCAGAGGACCAGAGCTGGAGGAAGAGCTGGCCAGGGGCCTGACCATGGCCTTGGCTGTGCCACATCCTCCCTTTAGGCCTCTAAGGCTGGTCTGCTCCACAGGCCCTCAGACACGAGCTGCCACCTCTTGGAAGCTCCGCGCTCTTATCTGAACAGTGGAGGGCACAACGCCTTTCCCTCTGTCTCTTGGACTATCCGATTGATGAACAGTCACTTCCTCCATCTGGGCCTGAGTTCCAGGGTGCAGAAACCTGGAGAAGCTCAACAGGACCTGCTGGCTACCACATGGCCCAAGGTGGGCTCTGGGAGTGATGACAAAGCTCTTAGAGTGCGTTGGAAGGGGCTGGAGGGATGGAGGTTCTGGAAGTGTGTTGGGGTGAAGAGCTGCTGGGTGAGATCTTCCCAACGCCTCCTTTGCTCCCCTGAAATCTGAGCTGCTCTCTCAGAACCTTCCAGCTCGCCACCCAGTCCTGTGAGAGTGGGACCAGGTGCCCCAGGTCTGGGAGGACGGGGAAGGTGGGGTGACAGCTTAGGCACAAAGGGGTGAGAACCCTGGACTCGCCCAGCTCTGGACGTCTCCGAGTCTTTCCTTTTTACGGCTCGTCTCCTGACTCCGCAGAGCCCTGAACAGGAAGAAGTAGGCCGACCAACCCCGGGCATGAGGGGTTCGAGCCCCTTCCAGCTCTGTCTCAGGGTTCCCAGCTTTTGCCACACCCCGGGGGAGCAGAGGAGTGAGTGGGGTCCAGACACGCTCACACACCAGTGTCGCCACCCGCCCTCCCGGGGCACCTGCCGCCGGGGTCTTGTTGGAAGTTGTCCTCATGTGGGTGTTGGGCAGGTGGCAGGTTGGGGCCAGCCAAGGTGTTGAGGCAGAGTACGTCCCCAGGGGATTGCTCCCAGCAGGGCCAGGGTAGTGGATGGTGCAGTCAGCCCAGGAGCAGGGGAAGTGAGCCCCCCACCTCGTGGTTCCTGGTCCTGGAAAAGACGCCCGTGGCCCTGTCTCCGTGCATCCTCTTTTCCTTTCTCTTCTTCCTTCTTCTCTCTCTCCCTCTCCTCCTGCCTTAACTCCTGCCTCCAGTTTCCCTTCCGTCTCTGGCACTATCCCTTCCGACTCCTTCCATTTCTTTCTTCCCCAGCCCTTCCCATCTCCTCTTCCCCCTCACTACCTCCTCAGCTTCCCTCTCCCGTCTCCTCCTTGTTCCCTCTGCTTCTCTTCCACTCACTCGCCCCCACTCAGACTCTCCCCTCCCTGAGTTCAAGCTGCCCGTGCTCCCCTCCTGGGGTCCCCTCGGCAGGAGGTCATCCAATGCACCACGGGCTGTCTTGTCCCCATGATGTCCCCCTCCTCCTGAAGGCTGGCCAGGCCCAGCCACTGTGTGCCTCAGGCCAGCGGGAAGACCGTGCCCGAGGCCAGCTCTCGCCCTTTGGAGCCCAGGGCTGGGGCTGTAGACGGAGAGCAGCGGCTCCTGGAGGTGAGGCTGGGACTCCCGGCTGCCTGCCAGCTTCAGCTCTCTCCCGCTCGTATTCTCACCCCGGCCATCCTGAAGGTCCCACCTTTTGTCTGGGGGTGTGCGTTAGTGTGTGAACAGGGTGTGGACAATTGGGCATTCATGCATGCATGCGTGTGTCTGGTGCAGGCGTGTGATTTGAGTGTGTACATCCTGCTGGGTGTCTGTGTCTGTGCGAGTGCAGAGTGCACACACGAGCGTGTGAATGGAATGTGGGCCCTGGGGCGTTTTGCCCATTAGCCCTTTGTGTACCTGAGTGTGCGTACCCCAGGGAGCACGTAGGGTAGGGGAAGGGCACACGTTTTCCGGGTATGTGGAGGAGCTTGAGGGCCCCCAAGTAGGGGCTCCTCTGTGCCCGGGGGCACCCATGAGTGTGGGGATGGCATGAAGACACGTGAGGTGTGTGTGAGGGAGAGAGGGGGCTGCGAGTGTGTGCACGGGGCTCTCACAGCGTGCCCCTGTGTCCGAGAGGGCCTGACTGCCTGTGTGTGTAGACACACGTTTTCACCGCAGTGTGGGCGACAGGAGACCCTCAGGAGGGTGCCCGTTTGGGTCTGTGGTGCCAAAGACGCGTGTGAGCAGTGCGGAGGGCCTGGGGGCAGCTGCCTTCGCGTACAGGTGGGGACTAGTCCTCCTGGGCCAGGGTGGGGCCAGGCTGAAAGGGGAAGTAGTTAGTGGTTTGTAAGCTTTTAAAGGGATGCCTCAGCCCCCCATCAGGCCCGGACTCAGTGAGTCCCACGCGTCCTCAGGCCTGATGTCAGCCAGGTACCTGAAACCACAGGCACGAGAGGAGGCTGCCTCCCCCGCCTGCACCCACCTTGGGCTGAGGCTAGGGGAGAGCAAGCTCGCCTCCTGCCCTGGACCACCTGCTGGTGCAGGGGCGCAGTGCCCAATGGATGCCCGGGTCCCAGCCAGAGACCCCTCCCCCGAGGCAGCCTGCCAGCAGGAAGTGGGGAACCTGTCTCTACCTTGGTGGACCTGGGGTCCAGGTGTCTCCTTTCCCAGCCAAGCCTGGCTCCTCCAGGAGAGCTGGGTGGGCTTCCCGCAGGCTGCCCTCCGGGACTGCGCAGCCAAGAAACAGAGGGCAGGAGGCCTGTGATAAATGCTGGCTGGAGGAATGAATGAGCTGATGGTGGTCCCTGGGACAGTGCTGGCTGGCCCCAGGGAGTCTCCTGAGGGTAAGTGGGTGCCTCTGCTTATTGCTGGGAGGTTGGTCTTTGAATTCACTTCTGCATGATCTTCCCTGAACCTCACTTTCCTTCTTTCTAGAAAAGGGCAGAAATCCCCCACAGAGTGACTATACCAATGACATGTGGCGATGTGCCTGTGCCTGGCACATGGTAAGTGCTCCAGAAAAGACAGGTGTTTCCTCCCTGAGAACTGACAGCTGCCCCGAACCCCTTTCACAGCTACCCCTGGACCAGCTATGAGTCACCCACCGCTGGGCAGCAAGAATCCTCCAGTTTCCATTCTGGAAGCATGAGTCAGGCCCAGGTCTAGGAGGAGGCGGTCACACTGGGGTCAGATGCTGGACCCAGGCAGGACCAGACACGTGCCTGGCTGCCACCTTATTACCTTGCCAGTGGCTGGATCTCAGGAGCTGGGAAGGCGAGGCCCTGGGGCTGGACTGAGCACCCCCAGGTCTGTGGCTGAATGTGGTGTTGACACAGGCTCTGTGATATGCAGATGCTTTCATCAGGGCTGCCGAATGCATCTTGCCACGCCCAGGGCCCTGTCTTGGTTCCCAAGAGCCTCTCTTCTTTTCTAGGTCCCAGCAGTCTCCAATCAGGACCTGGATGAGATTTCCTCAGGTTTTGGTGAACATTTAAGAAGTAGAAATTCCTACGTTTTTTTGGTGAGGAAGATTGGCTCTGAGCTAACATTGGTGCCCATCTTCCTCTATTTTATATATGGGATGCTGCCACAGTGTGGCTTGATAAGCAGTGCGTGGGTCCATGCCTGGGATCTGAACCTGCTAACCCTGGGCCACAGAAGCAGAGTGCGCAAACGTAACCGCTGCACCACTGGACTGGACCTAGAAATTCCTGCTTTGAACTCTGTCTGCACACCCCTGACTCTGGGGAGCGGGTCTGTCCTGCTCCATCGCTTCAGTGGACAGCGCCCGTGCATTGGGTGGGCCGAGGCAGGGATGAGGGTCTCTGAGCTTTGCAATAGTCAATGTTTTAGCCACACTACACATATCCTCAACGCCCAGCTTCTTATCTCTAGGAGCCACTGCTTCTCTGGAGACAGGAACGTCCCGGTTTCTTAGAGCGGATACCTATGGCTTCTATGAAGACGCCTCCATCTCTCAGGAACTAAACACACCTTCTAGACAGTAACATAGACGATACGACTTAGATGAGATGCTTCAGAGAGCCTCCAGAGGTGCAAAGATGGAGGGAAGTGGTGTGGTGTTTGGGCTTATCTGTGCCACCTAGACATGCAGAAAAAGTCAATTAAAACACACACGTGTGCACATACACGCACAGAAACACATCGGCCATGAGCACCTGTTGTGGACCAGCCCTTATAGGGACTGGGAGGGAGTGGATAAAAAGGGCAATGGAAGGGGCTGGCCTCGTGGCATAGCAGTTAAGTTCATCATGCTCCGCTTTGGTGGCCCAGGGTTTGTGGGTTTAGATCCTGGGTGTAGACCTACACCACTTGTCAGCCATGCTGTGGCGGCATCCCATGTACAAAATAGAGGAAGATTGGCATGGATGTTAGCTCAGGGCGAATCTTCCTCAGCAGAAAAAAAAAAAAAAAAAAGAAAGAAAGAAAGAAAAAAAAAGTGACGTGAGGTTGACCTTGCACAGCTCTTGCCCAATGGCAGCCCATGGTTGCACAGAGGAGATGTACACCAACAAACATTTCTTTCCTCTCCATCCTTGACATTTCAAGAACCTCAGGGAAAACATCAAATCTGTTAAAATATGCAAAAAGTGAAGCAGCAGCTTTGCTGTGTGGATCAAACAAGCCTCATAAACCCACAGTGACCGGCTGCAGGAGCATTTGCATCCAGGGCAGCCCTCTCCTGGTTCCCTGGCTCCTGCACCAGCAGGGCCCCTGCCCGTGTCTGCTGCGGGCACAATGCTGGGGCAGTGGCGCAGAGGTCCAAGGACAACAGAGTTTGGGGACTTTCTATGGATTAAATAGATATTTATGAATCAACAATGACAATACCAGACCTCGAAGACTGTGCTCTCTTCCCTCTCCCCCCCACTTCTCTTCTCTGGGCTCCTCCTTCTCTGAGCCTTCAGGGCCTAACAGGACCGGCTTGGTCCTGGGGGGTTGTAGAGAGACTCCTGGTTTGCTTCTCCTCTGACCCCAACCCGCAGAGGCCATAAGCTTCCGACCCCCAAGTGCTCAGTGCTGGGGTTCCACGTGTAAGGCCGGAAGCCGCCCTCCGCCCCTCCCACCTGCTCCCCTGGACAGAGAGCTGTTTGCCAGCCCACGCCTGGCAGTCTGTCCCCGACTGTCAGGACAAACAGGTTTGGCCAAACCAACTGGCTGCAGCCTTTGTTTTTAGTGAGATAAAGAAAGAGTCAGAGCTTTGAGCCGCAGCTGAAATAAACTTTTGGACTTTGTTTTCTTTCGAATCATTTCTAACTTATGGAAAAATGGCAAGAATAGTACAAAGAATTCTTTCTGAACTATTTGAGAGTAAGTTGCTGCCCTGATGTCCCCTTATCGCCAAATACTTTATGGGTATTTCCTACAAACAAGGACATTCTTCCTCACTTAACCACAGGACAGCTGTCAAAATCAGGAGCTTGATGCTGATACATCACAGCCCTCGAGTTCTCGGGCTCCATTCAAGTTTTACCAGTTGTCTCAATAATGTCCTTTGTAGCAAAGGATCCAGTTCGGAGTCACGTGTCACCGCATTCGGTTGTCACGTCATCTTAGTCTCCTTTCATCTGGAACAGTTCCCCAGTCTTGATTTTCATGACCTTGATGCTTTCGAGGAGGATGAGCCAGTTATCTTGTAGAATGTCCCTCAAGTTGGGTTTCTCTGATGTTTCCTCATGATTAGATTCAGGCAATGCATTATTGGCAGAAATGCCACAGAGGTGATGCTCCGTTCTTCCTGCTGGATGCCGTCAGGCCGTGCACCATTTCAATATGTCCCATCACTGGTGATGTTAACTTTGGTGACTTGATGAGATGGTGTCTTCTGGGTTTCTCCACCGTAAATTACTTTTTTCCTCTTTGTAACTAAAATGCAGTTTGTGGAGAGATCCCTTGAGACCATGTAAACATCCTGATCCTCATCAAACTTCCTCCCACTAGTTCTAGCATCACTGACATTTCTTGGCTTAATTATTACTATGGTGGCTGCCAAATCCATTATTCCCTCTACACTTATTAGTTGGCATCTTCTGTATGAAAAAAAAAAACACCTTTCTCTTCTCCACATTTATTTATTTATTTATGTTATATAGACTTAAGGATTCCTGTTTTATTCTTTATTTGTTTTTTTCTTTTGAGGAAGATTAGCCCTGAGCTAACATCTGCTGCCAATCCTCCCCTTTTTGCTGAGGAAGACTGGCCCTGAGCTAACATCCGTGCCCATCTTCCTCTACTTTATACGTGGGATGGCTGCCACAATATGGTGTGCCAAGTGGTGCCATGTCCTCACCTGGGATCCGAACTGGCAAACTCGGGGCCACCGAAGTGGAATGTATGGACTTAACTGCCGCGCCACTGGGCTGGCCACTTCCTAACTTTCTGGAATAAGATAGTCCTGACCCATCTTGTGACGTCTCTGTCCCAGCCCTGGAATTAGCCATTTCTCAAAGGAGCCTTAGTTTCTTTAGTGGAGAAGGGTATTTAGAAACTAAGATCTGGCCACTAAGGATGCTCACAGCTTTTGAAATCTTGTCAGCGATTTTTGGACTTTTAAGCCAGGAACAGAATGTGGCCTTCAAGCTTTAACATTCTAGACTAGTGATTCTAAAACTTGCTCAGGTGGTGGACAACATGGAAATGAAGAGACTTGTAATTGAAATAAATGATCTAGTGAGTAAACATAATGTTTCACAGAATCTAAGACATCATCAATGGAGAGAGTTAGGGAATATATGTATATATGTATACACACATACGCGATTTCAATCTATGTGTTTTTATCTATCTGTCTGTCTATCTTGAAGGCCGTGAGTCCACACTGGTAACTTCAGTACCAACCCCAGCACCACATGGTTCATTCCAGTGCCCCTCCCGTCATCCCTGTGTGTGTAACCTATCTCTGCTCGTGGCCACTGCCCCCGGCACAGAGCCCTCTTCTGTGTTGGGACAAGCAACCCCCCCCCACACCCCGGCATGGCTGTCTGCTTTCCTTGGCCCCATCAATGGCTTTGGGAATGAATTACACTGAAAGGCAGACAGGTAGGCAACATTTTGGACTTTTCACTGACTAAAGAATCAGTCCTTTTCCTGATCTTTGGGAGGTTTTGTTCAAAACTTGTCCTTAAAAATAATATATGTTTTGCCATTTTTAAAGTACCATATTTGGAAAACAGAGGAAGGGAAAAGTCATCCAGAATTTTACCACTCGAATACAACCATCACTTAGTATTTTAGCCTATTTCCTTTCAATCCTCCCTCCCTGGGCATCTATTATATATATAATTATATATAAATATGATTACGGCTATGATGTTGCCACACCTTTCCATCCTGCATGTTTACTTGAGGCGATGATAAAAACATTCACTACTTATGAAATTCTTGGTATGGGCCAGCCTCTGTATAGGCTGTTTTCTCTTTCTTACTTAATCTTTAATGTAATCTTGCAAAATAGGTATTTTCCTGATATTAGAGGTAAAGAAATCAAGGCTCAGGGAGACTGTCCAAAGTTATGCTTCTTGTGAGGTGGAGCTCGGACTGGAACTCAGGTAGCTCTGATTCCAAAGTCTGGTTTGCTGTCCACCTACAAGTATTTTTTCCACAGTACAACACTATTTCCATGACTCTGATTTTAAATGCAGGCATGTTATCCTAGCGAGGGGCTGTCTCATAAGTACTCCTCTATTGGAGGACATGCAGGCTGCTCTCTCTCTCTCATGCTATGTAAACAATGTCATGATGAACAGCTTCATGAATATAGTTTTTCACTAATTGTTTTCTTTTTCTTTTTGTAAAGATTGGCACCTGAGCCAGCATCTATTACCAATCTTCTTCTTTTTTTTTCTTCTTCTCCCCCCTCCCCCCCCAGCACATGGTTGTATGTTCTAGTTGTAGGTCCTTCTAGTTCTGCTATGTGGGACGCCGCCTCAACATGGCTTAATGAGCAGTGCTAGGTCGGCGCCCAGGATCTGAACTGGCTAAACCCTGGGCTGCAGAAGCAGAGCGCATGAACTTAGCCACTGGGCCACGGAGCCGGCCCCCTAATTGTTTTCTAAAGAGTTGATCTAATTTGAATGCCACATTCTACCAACACCGGCATTGGCATATTATTGTTTTAAAAAATAGCTGACACTGCAGTAGGCAAAAACATATCTTGATTCAATCAGCATATATTTGAAGATGTTTGGTTTTATTCAAGAAACATTTACGGGGTACCTGCTGTACACGAGGATTGATGGCAGGGATGGAAGATACAAAGATATTTTTATTGTATGACTCAGGCAGAAATCCAATGCCAAGGCATCTCGATTAATTCAGCCCGGGACGTGTGGGTTGTTTCAGGGGCTGCTGAGGCCCTCACTCAGCCGCCGAGGGGTGATATGGGGGCAAGTGCCAAAACAACGGCTTGCTTTAGCCAGCTCAGGAAAAAGGTGATGTGGGGCAGCTGGAGTCCCAGCTGATGGGTGTGACAGTTAAGCCACGGTGTCCTAGCTCCAAACCCTCGCAAGCTTGGCTTGGTGGTGGGGAGTTGCCAGCTGGGTCCTTTAGGATCTGCCCATAGGGGGCGCCAGAGGGAGCCCGCGAGGTGTCTCCTTCCTGGGTGGGGTGGTGGGGGGGCGGTTCCCGGCCGCTGGCTGTTCAGGAGCTTCGCCCCGGTGAGGTCTTCACCCTGCAGCATCAGCGCCTGCCTGGAGTGGAAGCTGAATCCAGGGGGCAGGTTTCCCAACGCTTGGAGAATCCGCTTCATGCTGCCCTCCCACTGCAGACACCAGTGTCCGCTGGGCAGTGCCCCTCCTCTGAGTTTCTCCGTTTTAACGGCGCTAACCTCTCCCCCTTGTTCCCTCAGCCCTGGTGATGACGCACCTTCCACCAGTGCCAGTTCCGTGACATCTCGGAGTTCTCTTTTTACCCTTTCAATTCCCCAGCTAACAACTCTGTATCTGGGTGATAATTCTTGACGTTGACTTTTCTCTGTTCACATAACTGGCATGGCTGGTGTCTCCTTCCTGGAACCCAGCTAAGGGCCGGCCTTGAGCCCCCGGATGCAGGGTCCCTTGCAGGGCCCACCCGCTTTCTTTTCAGTCCAGTGTCCACAGAGATGTGAGGAGGAGATAGCTCCCCAGCCAGCAATGTTGGCTCAGAGAAAGCAGCCTCTTCCGGAGCATTCTGGCTCTCTCTTGTCAGGTCTCAGGTAGGAAGTGTCTAACCGGTTGAGGAATTGCTGACTAGAGAAATTCCAGCTAGAACGTTTGGGAGCTGTAGGTTCCACGAAGTCAGGGGCATCTCCCAGAGATGGGAATCTATTTAAAATAGTTGTGTTATAAATTAACACAAATATTTTGTCCGTTTGATGCATTCACTAGATTTTCATTTCACCTCTATTTAACAAACATTAGTGAGGACCTAATGAGGGTCAGAGGCTGTGCTAGACAGTGGGGAAATGGACAGAGTCACCAGTCCTTGCCCCGGGAGGTCCCACTGTCTATGTGGGGAGAATCCCGGGGAAAGAAAGAAATGATGGCTTCCAGTTAAATATGGCAGATTGAACACACATATTTAACTGCTCCCTTCTGAAGCCCACTAAAGCTGCACCAAAGTTTGTTTGTTTATTTATTTAGATACAAATACAGTTAGTTGGTTGGTTTGAAAATGAGAATTGGTTTCAACATGATTGACATATTATGGGACAAGGTGAGCATAACGTGAATTTCACCTTTGCTTATGCACAATTGTGTCTGTGAGGAACATGGGTGAACACAGAAAACTGTCCCCAGCCTAACCGAGCTATGTAAGGATACCCAAAACACACACAACCCCAACATCCCCCAGCTGCCTCGGGTCCCTCCCCACACCCATCCACACAGGTGTGACAGCTCTCCATCAGATTCCAGGTAACCCTCCTCCCGCCAGGAACTCACAGCAGCTTCAGCGTCACTCACAAGCTGCACCCCTGCCAGTCTTCATGTCCGCAAGCAAACTTCAAGTCTTTTTCCAGGTAAAACATCTTATTTATTGTAGTCATTAAGTATTTCTTAACCATTTAGTACGTGTAAACAACATGGATGGATCTCAAAAAACATCTATGTTGAGCAAAAGAAGCCAGACACTAACGAGTACTTACTGTATAATTCTATTTCTATGAAATTGTAGAAAAGACGAGTCTTTTCTATAGTGACAGAAAATAGAGGAGTGTTTGCTGGGGGCCGAGGGTTGTGGGGATTGACTGTAGGGGCACAAGGGAGTCCTCTGGGGTAACGGGTATGTTCTGTATCTTTATTTTGGGGGTGGCTGCCTAAGCATATAAGTTTATCAAAACAGATCCAACTGCACACATAAAATGGATGCTTTTGATTGTATGCCAATTGTATCTCAATAAAGTTGATATTAAAAAATCCGGAAGATTGGTCGAAGTATATTTAATAAGCCATTGGACCTTGGAATCCCCCCCGCACTCAGAACAGCCAGGCAGTGTCCCTCCCCACCTCAGCAGAGGACCCCAGGTTTGCTCTCTGGAGATGGTTAAGTTGGTCTTCGTAACAAGGCACAGTAGGGCATAGACACCTTGCTGAAGAGATGGGGAGGAAGAGAAGGTTTGCGACTGAATGCTGAGACCCCCCCCCCCCCCCCGCCCCGCCCCAGCCCTCTTCTCTCATTCGGTTTCTGGAATGCTAGATGCTGGGCTTATAGATTCCAGGCAGAAACTTGGAAGAGTCTTTCGAGCAGCTGCAAATGAAAGACCCAAAATACAGACATTGGGATCTCTCCATGTGAACAGCTCAGCTAGTTCACCCTATGGTGAGTCCAGTGTTGACATCCTCATCCATGCTCATGGGGCTCCCAACCGGCTGTTAGCACTACCCCTGGAAATGTGAGCAGTCTGCCATGGACCAACAGTCATCTGAGAAGAGCCTCCAACTCAACAACTGGGGCTCAGGCAACAATGGGAAAAAAATCTGGAAGAAGCAGAGACTAAGCAGGGAGATGGAAATGTTAAAAGAGGGGGCTGTCCTGGTGGCTGAGTGGTTAAGTTTGTGCGCTCTGCTTCAGTGGCCCAGACTTTCGCCAGTTCAGATCCTGGGTGTGGACATGGCACTACTCATCAGGCCATGCTGACGTGGTGTCCCACATGCCACAACTACAAGGACTCACAACTAAAATATGCAACTATGTCCTGGGGGGGATTTGGGGAGAAAAAGCAGAAAAAAAAAAAGATTGGCAACAGTTGTTAGCTCAGGTGCCAATCTTAAAAAAAAAAAATTAAAAGAAAAAACCCTCCCTTTTATTAGTCTTTTCAAAGAGAAAGAGAAGATATTTCATCCTTGAAACAAGAATAGAATGTAATAAAAAAGGCATAGTCAGAAAACAAAATCAGCCCTGGGAAATTAAATTATGACAGCAGAAATGAAAAATTTAGTAAAAGGCTTTGAAGAGAATATGAAGGAAGACTAGAAAATGTAGAAAAAGGACAAACATATGGGAAATAGGAGAGCAAAGATAAGAAAATTTGAGAACCAGTTTAGAAGGCTCAGCATTTAAATAAGAAGAGGCCCAGAAGGAGAGAACAGAGTGAAATATAAGAAAAAAAATCAAAGAAATAATCCAAGAAAAATTTCCGGAACTGAAAGACATGAGTTTGCAGATTAAAATGGACCACTAAACCCCCAACAGATATCATCAAGTCATTTCACTGGGGGCAGACAAGATTCTACAAACTTATAGAGAGGAGTAAAAAGGTTTCTTATAAAGAATCCAGAAGCAGGATGGCTTCAGAATTCTCAAAAGTAACATGGCAGTTACAAGACAATGGATACCTTCAAAATTTTGAGGGAAAACATTTTCCAACTCAGAATTCTATGCATGTCCAAACTATGAACTGGTTTTGAGAATAAAAAGTATTCAGACATGCACTCTCTCAACACTTTTACCTCACCTTTCTCAGAAAGCTACTGGAGGATGTGCTCTACCCAAACGAGGGAGTAAACTAAGAAAGAGGAAGAGAGAGAATGTGGGAAACAGGGGGTCCAGTGCAAGAGAGAAAAGAAAGGAGTTCCCTGGATGATGGTACAGGGAGAGCCCAAGAGGAGAGCAGTGTGGCAGATCTGGGGATTACCCAGTTCAGGCGGGAACCTGAGAGAAAGCCTGGGAAAAATGGCTCCAGATGATGAATTGATAGAATATTTGACATGTTTGAACATACTGAGAGGTTTAGGCAAGTGAGGGAGAGTCTGGATGATTTAGGGATCTCTATCATCTCTATCTTATGTCTATATTTAGATATATAGACAACTATTAACTCTGGGAAAACCAAAAGTAAGGAAGCATATTGCATGGTTCAAAAGATAAGCCATGAAATATACTACATGGCTCAGCAGTGAATGTTGATTAGTGAAATATTTCTAAGAGGAGGAGGGGAGATGGGTAATGTGGTGGCTGTGGAATGGTTGTGAAAGAGAGAGAAATTCTCACTTTCCAAGTGGGAAGTTTCTAGTTAATATGCAAACCTGAAAAGTCAAGAAGTAGCAGTATAAACATATTACTTAGAGATATGTATATAAATTTTAAAAACAAAAGGTTAAAACTTAAATGAAGTTTGGGGAGTAGAAATTATGTGTAGCTGAGAGCTACTATTTTTCATCATAAGTCTTGTGCCTTGCCTCTTTAAACCATGTGCATGTATAACTTTGATAAAAATCTCTCTCTGTGTTCATCTGTCTGTCTGTCTGTCTATCTACCTGTCTATCTCTGGGGCATATTGGGAAAATGGTGGCTGAAGTAGAAAAAGGGTGACTCTCTTTTTCCCATCGTCCTGCTGGGATACTCAACCAATAGGACAAAAATCTAATCAGCTAATGACGGTGGTTGGGGGAGTTTGGTTTCTTGCTGAAGTCTAGAGCAGACACATCAGAAGCTTCCAGTTCTCAGGACCCTGGAACCAAAGGCCTGTGGGAAGCTTGTTTGTCTAGCAGACGCAAGACCCCCTGAGGCACCTGAGCATGTAGATCCACTCCCTCAGGACAAGGGAAAAACTAGCCTTGGCCACTCTGCAAAAGACCTGAAGAGAAGCCCCCTAAACCTATTGATGATGGTTCCCCTAGAGGGGACCCACTCTGTGTGCCTGAGCTGGGAGAAAATTGCCCTTATCTATTCACACCCAGAACAGCCAAAGAACCTAGAGGTTCTCCCCATTCTTCAGACAAGAGAGTCCTGCCTACCGGCCCATTCACTGTCAACCAGAAGGGAGGACACTGATTTGAACCATCAGAACAAGTGCCTCCTACTGAGGAAAATTTAATGGAACAAGTAAGATAGAACTTAAAAACAATGCACAACAACGAAAATACTTGTACGGGGCTTCAACAAAAAGGAATGATCTGGGAATAGAAAAAGGTTTTGGCAATTAAAAAAAAAAATCCTGAATTTAAAATTCAATAGAGAAAATGAAAAGTAGAAGGAATACTGCTGAATGATAGAGGAAGTCATCTAGAAGATCAAATGGAGGAACTATGTTGTAACATAGAACAAAAACATAAAGAAATGGAAATTATGAGAGAAAAGATAAGAGCAAGGATGCCACAGCTATGAGATCTTATATCTGAATAACAGTTGTTCCAGAAGAAGAAAAAAGAACAAATGGAGGAGAACCAATATAGAAAGAAGCCATAGAAGAAAACTTCTCTGAGCTAAAGGAAGACTTGTGTATATAAGAACATAAAAAGGGTTCTTTGAACGCCTAGCAAGATGGATGAAAACAAGATACACATCTAGTCATATCCTGGTGAAATTTCAGAACTTAAAAAAAAAAGTGAAAATCCTAAAAACTTCCAGACATAAAAACTATCAACAACAAAAACAAGTTACCTGAAGAGGAACGAGAATCAGACTGGCACTGAAGGCATCATTTGTAACTTGGAAAGGTCCAGGACCGTGGACCAATGCTCACAACTTCTGAGGGCAAGGACTCATCCAAGAATCTTGGCCAAAATATTATTAAGGGGGAGCGGAGAAGATGTGCCAGGTATCTCCATGTACCATTTCTCAGGAAACTATTCAAGAAGGGAGTTGAGACAAATGAAAATTAAATCTGAAAACCAAGAACAAAAACACCTCAAGACAGGGAAACAAAGAGCATAGGAAACAGTGGAGAACAGTAAATCTAGTAAAATCTTTAGTAAATAAAAAGGATGATGATTAACTGATTTTAAGCTTTGTTATAAGTTAGAAAAGATCTTCGAAATAGAAAACAAGAGAGAAAATCCTTAGTAACAGGTGGAAACTAAAATTACAGATGATTTTAACCAAAGCCAGGATATGGGATGGAGAAACTGTTGGGGTTGAGAGGAAAGAGGGGCTGAGGATGGAGAAATAAAAAGTGTTATAGGTCTCTTCTAAGCTGCAGGGGGGGCATATAAACACATAATTTTGGTATGTTGATATTAAAGTACAGTTCAAATACAACTTGAAAGGTGAAAGTAACTATTAGTAAACTCGAGATAGATAGAAAAACTTCCAAATCCCAGGGAAGTATTTAAAAAAGAAAGTTTTAAAAAAGAGAAAAAATGGCGGGATACCCGCTAACCGTAGCGACCTACTGGGATACGTAGGGGATTTAGGGAAGTGAAGGAAGAATTTTCATTTTTTCCTCTATGTTCTCCTTTAATTTTCGAATTCTTTGAATCATTTGTAATTTTCTTTATAATTAAAGACAATGAAGTAAGAAACACTGCAAGTTAACAGTGTTGCAGATGTGAGGCGATGCCGTTGGCGATGTCTTTGGAGAGACTGCTCTCCCCGATTCTCTGTCTGTCCCAGCAGACCTTTTCATTTTTCTACTAGAGAAAAGCCCTAGAGAATGGTGTGTAGCTAACTCCTGAGGCGCCCATGTGAAAACTGAAGAACATATGCATAAATAAAGATGGCTGTCCCCGTACTCACAAGTTCTCATTTGTTGGAGAAGGGAGATGTTCTGGCATGCCCCGTGGGGGCTCACTGTTCTCATCTTTAGAGAACTGGACTCTGGGATGGGACTTAGAGACACCAGGTTGGAAGCGGCCAGAGCTGGATAATGGTGAGCTCCCTGGATCTTCTTAACCCAGAGGTTCAGGCGTCTGAATTTTAGGTGTGTCTCTGCCATTTCTGTGAGCTATGTGCTTTTGTGCAAAGGCATTTAACCTCTCTGAGACTAATTTCTCTCCCCAGGAATACTGTGTAGCTGCACGTAGTCAACATTCTCTAAATGTTTGTTGAATAATGAAATGAACAAAGGAATGAGTGGAGTCACTTGCCCGAGGTCACCCTTAGTGAGCGCTGTGTCTGAAGCCCACAGGTGTCCAGCTTAGTGCGCAGTGAAGATGGGTCTCTTCCCCCTCCCCCGTCACTCACCGGCCTCAGCACCCTGCACACTTCCTGGAGGATCTGCTCCTGGTTCTCCACAGAGCACAGGACCAGGGTGCAGACCACCGCGTCCACGGAGCCATCGGCCACCTGGTGCATGTTCTCCCCGGCAGCCACCACAAAGCGCTCGAACTGCACATGTCGGTTCTCGGCAACGCTCTTGATCAAGAACTTCTCAAAGTTGGGGTTGGGGTCAATACAGGTCACCCTGCGCCCAGGCGGGTAGTACTTGAAGTTGGCCCCGGTGCCACAGCCCACTTCCAGCAGGGAGAGCTTCCCGGAGGATCCCACAAACTCCTGCAGGTTGCTGAAGAGCTCCCGCTTCTTGCTGGCCATCTGTTCGTTGTACATCACCGTGAACCTCTCCAAGAAGCGGGGGAACCATATTTTACATATCCTATTCCACAAGCCCAGAAAGTTCACAGGTATATGGGAAATGCCGGGATGCATATGGCCAGAAAGAGAAGGTGGGTGAGGACTGGTAGTGTGCAGGAAAGAAGGCAGAAGCACGGAGATGGGGGGTTGGGAGTGGGGTGGGGGGTGGCAGCACCACCGCGGGTAATGTAAGACCCTGTAGACTTCCCCAGGAGCACAGAGTCACCAAATGAGGGACAAATCAAGGGAGGTGGTGTCTCAAGTTCCAGTCTCCTTGGGCTCCCACCGGAAAGGAGAAGATAGGAATCGCCAAGAGCAGAGCTGACGTTCCAGTGACGGTCCACCACAGTAACTTCAACAACGTCGTCTATTGAGTCTTCAAGCACATTCTATACATTATCTTCCTCAGTACTTAAAAAAGCCCACGGGATAGACACTGTTGATTCCCCATTTTACAGAAGAAGAAACTGAGTCTCACGGAGGTTAGCTACAGGGCCGTGTGGCTAGGAAGCGGCAGTCTGAGTCCAGCAGACCCCTTTCACCCTGGAGCTCTACGGTTTCCCTGAGGCTGCTGGTCTCTGCTAGTCTGAGACCAGAGAATGTGCATGCGCAGGAGGACCAGCGGCAGAGACTTTGGTCAGAACAGCCCCACAAAATGTTGTTTTTATCACCCCTGGAAGCAGAAATGGCCATTCTCATAGAGTCTGTAGAAACTTCTCTGAACTGGCTTCCTCTGCCCACCTTTGAAGGTGTGTCTCCTCGTCCACCCTTGGCTCCTTCCTGCCACAGATGTGGGGCGTTTCTCCTCTGCACCCGGGCTGGCCCCTCCTGGGTTCTTAACCCCCACCCTCAACCTTGCTCCATTAATTAGCTCCCCTTTCTCTTTCTCTCATATTTAACACCTCTCCTTAGGGTCTATCTCCTTTGCCTCCACCAACCCGCATGCTCAAGTCTCTTTATCCTGCAATAATCCTTTCCTTTATCTTGTTTTCCATTCCAGCTAACTGCCCATCTCGCTTTCTCTGCCTGCGAAAGTTCATGAGAAATTGCAGTTGGCCCTCACTCTTTCCACTTCCTCACTCCATTCAAGCCTCGCCCGCTGACGTCTGGCGTCTACCTCCACAGCTCCAGTGAAAGTGCGTGCAGGCAGACGGGAAGGCAGTCAGGGGGAGGGGAGACAGACAGGGTGACAGTATCAGGCAGTGGTGACCAATGAATGGATACGATATCTGAGGAGGGGGCAGAGGCTGGCGTCCGGGGCACAGGTGGAGAGGAGGTCTGGCCTCAGAGCCTGGAGGGAGACAGGGTTGGGGGGAGGTGAGTTTGGGCGGGGGAAGGAATCAAGATACCCTTGACTTTCTCACTGAAGAAGAGAGTAGAGAAGCCTTGCAAGACCGGGAGAGCTGGGGGCCGGCCCAGTGGCGCAGCGGTTAAGTTCGCACATTCCGCTTCTCGGTGGCCCGGGGTTCGCTGGTTTGGATCCTGGGTGCGGACATGGCACCGCTTGGCACGCCATGCTGTGGTAGGCGTCCCACATATAAAGTAGAGGAAGATGGGCACGGATGTTAGCTCAGGGCCAGGCTTCCTCAGCAAAAAGAGGAGGACTGGCCAGTAGTTAGCGGAGGGCTAATCTTCCTCAAAAAACAAACAAACAAACAACACCAACAACAAAAAGACCAGGAGAGCTTTCAGACCAAGGGCAGAGAGAAGTGTCCAGTAGCAAAGAGGATGCAGCTGAGCCTGGGGACTGGGACGGGTGGCGACACCAGATCTTGAGGGTATGGTTTTCTTCCCTGGGGCTCTGCTGTTTAGAGCTCAAGCAGAGAAGTTCAGTGTGTAGGCTGAACAGGGCTGGGGGTTTACCCAGGTGGAGGAGACTGAAGGGTAAGGGGTCAGAGAGCGAGCGGTCTAAGCTGGGAAGAAAGCGTGAAGGAGGGTGGTGGGTGGGGAGAAACAGAAGAGTTGGGTTCCGGGCTGGGGATGCTGGTGTGGCTGAGGACCCCACCTGCTGAGAGAGAGGGAGTCGTGAACGGTCTTGTAGTGTGAGAGCAGAGTTGAAGACTCCAGAGACAAGCAGTTTAGGGTCTAGAGTGTGGCCACGGGCAGAGACAAGAGAAAAAGGTGGGAGGTGAAAGTCACTGGGCTTGAGGAGCTAAGAAAGGATCAGGCAAAGATGCGGGACGGGTCCTCTCCAGGGAGAATGAGGCTGCCGGGGGGGAGATGGGCACCAGGAACCAGGGCCAGAGTCCTTGGTGAGCCAAAGGGTGTGGCCAGGAGGTGACCATGGGCCAGCAGGGACCAGCCACAGGGAGCAGGTAGACATGGTATAGCTGGACGGCAGGAGCCTCACAGGCTTTTCAAAACGATAGTGATTTGTGCAATCAATATATAAAGGTAAAAACTCAATCAGTAAATAAAAGATCTCATTCTCTTCAATAAGTACCATTCCTCTGAATGTATGTAGCTTAATTCATCTAATCACTTCCCATTGACGGGCATATATGTTGCTTTCTGTTTTTCACAAATATAAAATAATGGCAGCAGGGACCACACGTACATGTGCACTTTTGGTGAGAGCATCTTTAGGATGAGTTCCTGGCAGTGGAAGTACTTGGACAAGGACAAGTGGATTCATTTAATTTGCTTTGTTTACTGAGGTAAGGACACGTGTCTTCAATTCTGATAGCCATTGTGGGGGCCACCCCCAAATATCCCACAATGGCATATTGATTATTTTGAATTAAAGTTACCAGAGAAGCAGAAAGGGCACTCTGACCCTCCTGTCACAGGAAATACATCTCCCGTGTGACAGGTGCTCTCCCGGCATCCTTATCCCCAGGGCTTGGGGATTCAGGGCCGAGAAGCTGCACAAGCAAACCCTGCTCATTCACTGCCTCCAGCCTAAACTCTGCTTAAGGTCCTCATTAACCACGTACCTCAAATCTAAGATTCTTTGTCCTGTCGATTCTTCACAAATTTATTCTTATTTTGTATAAAAGAGATATATACTGCCTGCTTCCTTTACTCTCTGAGCATCATTTCTCTATGGTCCCCAATACGTACATATTAAACTGGGTTTTTCTCCTGTTAAGCTGGTCTTGCGTCAGTTTCATTATTAGTCCAGCCATAAGAACACAAGAAGGGAAGTAAGGTGATTTTCCCCCCGCCCCGACAGTACCGCCGACTTGCCCTCTAAAGAGGACGCGCCAATCGATGACCCCATGAACAAGGGACAAAACTTTCCTTTACCCACACACCAGCTAATACGGCCACCAAACTCATTAGTCTTTGACTACCTGACAGGTGAAAATGGCTTTTCATTGCTATTCTTGTTGCATTTCTTTGAGCGAGGCTGAGCACCTTTTTCATATTTGCTATGTAATTTCTTTTCTTTCTTTTCTTTTTCTGTAAGCAATCTAGTGGTTCAAACTACGAAGGTCCAAATCCTGGCTTTTCTGCAGACTAGCTGTGTGACCCTGGGCCACTTACTTGAATTCGTTGTGCCTCAGTCTCCTCTCTTAAAATGGGAGTAACCACCCACACTATGCCGCAGGGTTATCCTGAGAACTGAACAGCCTGACAGCAGCAAAGTGCTTAGAACGGAGCCCGGCCCAGGGAAAGCGGGCACGACGGAGCCGTAGCTCACGTTACCCACGTCCGTCGCCCATGTTTCTGTCGCGTGGTTCATCTTTCTTACGGATTCCTCTGCTCAGGAGAGTAGCCTGTTGGTTGTCATACATGTTGCTTCCTTGTCTTTCATCATTTGACTTTTTTTTAAAGTATTACATTCCACGCAGAAATGTAAAATGGCTTTTGTTGCAATTATAAGCATTCAAATTCCAAGATCATGAAAATACATCACGCCTTTTTTCTTCTTTAGGAATTGGAGGACGTGTTTTCGGGGACGGACACTGAGTGATGGTTCTGCAAGTGTAGCAGGGAGCCAGAAAGAGTGTCATCCCCCTCTCAGGAGAGCAGCAACCTGTTCTGTCCATGAGGCCTGCAGGACGCGGGGTCCAGCAGGGTTAGGGAGGCCTTGCCGGGCTGAGGACCCGGCTGCTCGTTTATTCAGAGCTGGGTCATAGGGCGCAGGGGAAGGGAGTGGGAGGAGGAGTGAGTGTGTACTTGGGGTGTGTGCGTGTGTCACAGAACGCTGTGGGGATGGGAGTGAGACCTTGGGCTAGGCAAGGGCTTTGTGGGATTAACTCATCTCAAGATTCTGCCCAGAATCTCCCAGGGGATCTCTGTAAGGCCAGCAGAGCATGGGCTGGGGGGTGGGAGACTGAGTTTAAAGACCCACTGGACTGTGCACGCTTGCAGGGCAGGAACTTGACCCTGGGCCTCTTGGTGCTGACAGCTCCTCGTGAAGACTTCCAGGGGGTGTTTCTGTGCGCGGCCTGGCACCGAGTGGGCTCAGGGCGCTGGCCTGTGAATGGAGAGACAGGAGGAGGCTGGCAAGGGCTAGAGCGGCCAGGAATGCTTCCGGGAGGGGATGAAAGAGCGAGGGGCGGATACTGGACAGGCCCTGGAATGGGGAAATGTTGCTCACAGAGAGGCTGAGGCCTGGGCCTGGAAAGCCAAAGACTTTCTCTCCTTTGAAATGTCCTCCCAGCTCCCTCCAACCAAGAAACCCGGGATTTCATGTCTGGTGAAGAAACCACAGTCCAGGGAAGGACAATGACCTGTCCAGGGCCATAAGACAGGTCACCTGCACCCTGCCAAAGATTTCTCAGGCCAGGCTCTAGAGGAGAAGGGGAGGGGTAGGAGGAACTCCTGCTGTGGGTGCAGTATAGCAGACCCTGTGGGGGCTGCAGGTGGAAGGGGCCAGCAGCAAAACGTGGAGTTGGGGGTGGAGGAGCAGGGGGCTGGGGTGGGAGGTTCTGTAGTGGGAAAGAGTTGAGGATGAGCCCTAAGGGGTAGAGAGAGAGTGTGTGTGAGATGTGGTGTGCATGTGTGTGTGTATCCGTGCATGTGAGCGAGATGGTGTGTGTGTCTACGTAACATAGTGTGTGTGCATGTGTGTGAGTGATGTGGTTGTATGTGTGTGTATAAATGTGTACATGTGTGTGAAAATTAAACAGTGGGTCTCTTTGGCTTGCTTGGGGCTAGGGGTGGGGGAGGAGTGGGACCCCCATGACTGTGAATATCACAGGGCCAGGCAATCTTTATGCTCGTCAAGCTACAACTGAGAATTCCAGGTTAACTCTCCGCATCCCCTTCTCTCTCATACCTGCACCCGCGTGCCCCCCCACCCCTTCGCAGCAGACACCACTGAAGGTCTCCTCGGGCATCCTTCCGCCTCTGGCCTGAGCTGTCCTGACACCCCCATGGAGGAGAGGGCCAGGAGGGCCTGAGCCTCCACTGAGAGCATGAGAAGGGGCCGCTGCACGTAGCAGCCTCCCAGCTCCAGAAAGCCTTCTGAGGTGAAATCCAGGAAGGGCATTCCATTCGCACCCTGCTCCACCTGGGCCCCCAACAACCTGGCCAACTCATTGGGCGGGGCTGGAGGTGGGCTAAAGGTGACAACAGGCCTGTCAGCTCTCTTTTCCAAAGCCTCCTCAGGCTGCCCCTCTATCAAGCTGGGTCTGGGGAGCTGGGGCAGGGCCGTGCAGAGTGTGTGGCACGTGTGGCTGGAGGCTCCTAGGAAGTGAGGCCGGCGCTAGGCCGTCTCCATCACGTGTTCCTGTCCCAGCACAATGTTGATCCCCCTCTTAGGCTGGGCTTGAATCCAGTGGGGACTGATGGTGGTGGCTTCAGGTGGGGGAGGTGGTGAGAGCCGGGAACCTTTCAAGAGGAAACAGCAGGGGTGGGGGGATGGGAGCAGCATTTGCGTGCAAATGCAAGCACACGCACAGACAAGCACACAAAGAGTGCATCCACAGACATCTCCCCCGAACACAAGCACGTTCACAGCCACGCACACAGTGTATGTCTAGGGTGTGCACACGGTGAAGCCCAGTGGCTTGCAAGTGTGTGCACACAGAAGTGTACAGACATCCACAAAGTTTCCCAAATACACACAGGTGTCCTCTTCCTCTACAGGGACAATGAATAAACGGACAAGAATGTGATAAGGGGGTGGGGGAAGTGCAGGCCCGGGGTAACCATTCCTATGGGGCCTCTGGGCCTCAGATGCCTATTGGAGCAGGCAGGAAAGTGGCGACAAGTGGGGTCATGCGTCATGCAGCCTAGTTTCTATATGGGAATTAGGTGCAGGGGCATGTGGCCAGGGAAACCAGCTAGGCCATGCCCACCCTAGGGTCAGATTTCTCAAGAACTGAGCCGAACTCTGAAGGAGGAGCTGTACTTGAGGGGAGGCAGAGTATGCCTTTCTAACTTTCAGTAGCCCGGGGAGGGAGCCTGGGCTGACTCCTGGACTAGAACTTTTTGTCCACCTCTTCCCCCAGGCTTTTACCGCTTGATCTCTGCTCCGGCCTCGGGAATCTGGATATTCTTCACCCCTTCCCCAAGCCCCTCCAGGAAGCCTTCCCTGACAGCCCATTTCCCATCGCCCGGGACCGCTGTCTCCCACCGCGCCCTGTGTCCGCCTGCATCAGCTCGTCTGGGGGACTACGTTCTCCTCCTAACTCTGGACGGTTCCGGCTTGGACCGCAAGCATGGGCCTCGGCGGGGTGGGCGGTGTGGAGGGCGGAAGCGCGGCCTCGGGGGGAGGGGCGGGCGGGCAGAGAAAGGTGGCCGGCGGTCAGCCCCGCCCCTACCTGTGCAAGCCATCCGCCCGCGCCTAGCGGATAAAAGCGGCGGAGTCTCCCGGGGTCAGCGAGATCGGTCCCTCTCGCCCGCCGCCAGGTGCAGCTGATCCGGCCAGCATGTCCGTCCACTTCAGCTCCCAAGTCTTCAGCTCGCGCTCCGCCGCCTTCCCGGGGCGCGGCGCTCAGATGCGCCCGAGCTCCGTGCGCCCAGGCGCCTTCGGCAGCAGCAGCCTCTATGGCCTGGGCACCTCGCGGCCGCGCGTGGCCGTGCGCTCCGCCTACCCGGGCCCAGCGGGCGCCGGCATCCGCGAGGTCACCATCAATCAGAACCTGCTGGCCCCGCTGCACGTGGACATCGACCCCTCCATCCAGCAGGTGCGCCAGGAGGAGCGTGAGCAGATCAAGACCCTCAACGACAAGTTCGCCTCCTTCATCGACAAGGTGAGCCGGCCAGCGCCCTGCCCCGAGCCCCGCTCCAGGCCACAGCAGCCGCCCCAGACCTGGCTGCACGCGGGCGGGCGCTGGGAGCACCCGTGCGTTCTCTCTTCCTGGGAACCCTCCCCCTCTCCGTGAACCCTGTGGCTCTTTTGTCCCCCTCAGTCTCCGAGCCCTGTCTTCCAACAAGCTGCCCAGATTGCCCCGCTTTTTCCTCCCAGAATGTGTGCCTGGGTCTGTCCGGCTGCCCCTGCTGGCTGAGTCTGTGAGGCGGCTTCACGGGTATTTGGCTGGGAGCTCCAGAGCTGAAGGAGGCCCCTTTCTCTGAGAGGGGGCTGTTGGAGTCAGAGAAGGGGGAACAGCGACCTGCCCTTCCCAGCTGAGGCGCCCCGCCCTCCCCGCTCAGATTCTATCTACATTTAGGCAAATACTGGAAATAAAAGGCTGGAGGGAGGGTGGAGGGGGGCTCCCTGCCACACTACCCCCCAACCTGGTCCTCTTTGGTGACAGGGGGAGGTTATGCCTGGAACTAAGGGCTAGCCCATCTGGCCCGGCTGGCCAGGGCCTCCTCCTGCCAGTATAGACCAGGCCTCCCCTCTCCTGCCGTTGTGTCCCTCTCTGCTTCCTGGCCCACATCCTCCTCTCCACTGTTCAGACCGGGCGGGGCGTCCTTCCCAGGCCCATGCCCGCCCCTGCTGTGGAGCTGCTCTCTCCTGCTGCCCCCACGGCCTGCTGCCCTGAGTTGCTGGTTTTGAGGAGGCTGGCTTCCCACCCCCATCATCCTGGGTGCTCCCTGGGGTCCCTTCGGGGTGCAGGGCTGAGCACAGAATAGGTGCTCATTTTATGTGGACTTGGTTGTAGCACCCTGTCCAGAGGCCCGTTGGAGAAAGGGGAGAGAAGATACTGAAAGAGGATGAGAGGAGGTCCCAACCTGAAGGGAGGGGCTAAGTCAGGCCCAGGACACAGACCTGGGGGGGGGGGGCAGCCCTTCAGAGAGGGAGGTGGGGCAGTCACCTGCGATGGATGGAAAACACAGGACGGAGGAGGTCCTAGCACAAGCACTGCATAGTTGGCTCACACTCTAAACACTTGAGATAGAGAGTTGTGGAGGAAAGGCTTGTTCACGGTGGGCTTCCTGGAGGAGAGGACCATGGGTTGGAGGCCCAGGTTGGGAGAACAGCCAGTGGGAGCATGGGCTCCGCAGGGTGCCTGGAGACCCTCCCAACCCTGCTGTGAGGGGCACGGTCTGTACCTTGTGACTTTCCTCCTCCATTTTTCCCTTCCAGGTGCGGTTCCTGGAGCAGCAGAACAAGCTGCTGGAGACCAAGTGGGCGCTGCTGCAGGAGCAGAAGTCGGCTAAGAGCAGCTGTGTCCCGGGCATCTTTGAGGCCCAGATTGCTGGCCTGCGGAAGCAGCTTGAGGGGCTTCAGATGGACGGGAGCCGCCTGGAGGTGGAGCTGCGGGGTGTGCAGGACCTGGTGGAAGACTTCAAGAATAAGTACTGTCCCTAGTGTGCCCTGCGGGCCCCTCGCCCTGGGCCAGCGTGCCCCTCCGCAGCCCCCTCTCTGCAAGTGCCCCCTTAGGGTCACAACATTGACTCCGTGAAGGGAATGTCTCGACCAGCACATTCCCTGTCTCTCCTCCTCTTTTGTACCCGGGGGCTGTTTTTAAGTCATTCTGGTCTTTTCTCCTGGCTTCCTCCCCGTGAAATATCTCCGCCCGGCCCTGACCTGCACTGTTCCCTTGGGGTGCCTGACCAAGGCCCCAAGAGAGCGTAGGGCAGAAGGTGTCCTATGAGAGATGTGCTTCAGAACTTGCACGACCCTCACAGATTATTCTAGAACAACTCCGTTTTGTTCAGAGGAGGAATTATTCAGAGAGTTTCAGGGTCTTGGTGGAGATCATGCAGCAGATCCCTGGGAGAGCTGGCACTTGAATTTTGGGCCCTGACACCTGGGAGGTGACGTGGAGCTGACTTAGGTCGGGGGAAGCAAGGAAGGAGAAGGATCCTTGTGAGCCGTGGGAGCGGTGGCCGAGGCTGAGGGGGGTCTGGTCAGGGCAGGAGCCAGAAAGGAGGCTGTGAGGGAGAGCAGCGGGTGCAGGGGCTGGGAGGACTTTGAGGTGCCTGCTGAGCTCTTTTCTCATTGAATAGAAACCAAAGCCTGAGGCTTGGGCCGGCCCCAGCCTGGCGTCCCCGCTCGGTGGACACGGGGCCAGCGAGTGAATTCTGTGCTCTGCCTGGGGCTGCATGACTCAGCCGGAGCAGGGACACTGGCTCTCACTGGAGGAGGAGCAAAGGTGTCTGTGGAGGGTGCCCACCCCCTCCTTCCCTAGGGCAGCAGCGAACGGGATGAGCCCCAGCAGGTGGAAGCAGGCAGGTGCAGGGCGGGGAAGGCCTGGGCCAGCCAGCGAGCCCCTGTTGTCACGTTCTCTTGCCTGTATGTGAGCACATGCTCCCCCACCGCAGAGCCCACAGAGTACTTTCCCTTGGAGCCAGGCTGAGCTCTGGGCTGGAAGGGGCATGGGGAGGGGCCCTGGGTGCAGCTGCCCAGAGAGCTCCCACCTGTGCTCTCTCTGAGCCCAGCGGCACCGCCCGGGCAGGGTGGAATGATGAAGGTATTTCCATACTATTCCGTAGGACCTGGGGGAGTGGGACTTTGGGAGTCTGGGCTCCGGCAGGGGCTCTGCCTGGAGCATCCTGCTCCCCACTGTAGTCGCCCCATGTGGCCCCTGCTGGTCTCCAGCAGCTTTTGGGCACTGCTGAGTTTCTGTTTCCGATACCTTTTTTAAAAAAGTCCTCAAATAAATACTGGGTGAGGCCCAGGTGCTCTCTTGCTCTGTGTCCTGCGTCCTCCTCTGGGTGGGACCGGCTCCTTGGGAGAAAGAGCGATGAGGGGCACTGTGGGATAGGGAGGGGGCTAGACCACCTAGTTGGGGCCTGGTTCTTCCAGGACTTTGGGGATCCCCCTTCCCGACTCCACGAGGGTCCTCCCTTCAGGCCCCGTCTTCACCCTCAGGGTGTGGGATTAGGTCTCCGTTAAGACACAGGCCTGAGTCAGACGGCCAGGGTTCACGTCTGAGCTTTGCCACTTAGCAGCTTAGTGGCTGCACGGATCTCCCTGCCTCTCTGCCTCCGTTCCCTCCCCTGGGAATTCCAGTGCCATTGTGTGGTGATGGGCTTGTTGTGAGGATGAAATGACCAGCTCACGGGAAGCGCATGCAGGGCAGGCCCCACACGAAGTGGTCCATGAACATGGTCACTATTATTTGCTTTCTTGCTCCCAGTAGATGCAGTCTTTCTCCTTTAATTCACACGGTCCCTGCTCCCCCACCCCCACCCAACGCCAAGACTCAAAGCCTTGGGAAGAGCCACGTGGAGAAGTCGGGGCTAGTTGCTTTCCTAGCTGACACCTGTTTTTTCAGGCGTGTCGTTAAGGAGGGGGTGAAGGCGATGCAGGGCAGATTTTCACACCTGCACAGGAGGGGGGCTGGAGGCCAAGTTGCCTGAGCACCACGCCCCCTCCTCTGCTGCAGGTATGAAGATGAAATTAACCGTCGCACGGCTGCTGAGAATGAGTTCGTGGTGCTGAAAAAGGTGAGGGGGCCTGACAGGCGGGGTGCGGACGTTGTCTGAAAACTCATGGGATGGGACCACGTGGCTCTCCAGCCTGAGCAGCCAGTAGGGGCCTGTGGCCGAGGTCTGACCTGGGGACTACAAGAAGGGAGCAATGGGCTTGGAGAGGAGCGGTCTGGAGGCCAGGCCCGTATAGCACTGCCTGTCTTGTGTGTGTATGTGTGTGCATGTGTGAGTGTGCATTTGTGTGTGTGTCTGGTGAGTCACTGGACTTGTTTCTGGGCCTGGAGGGGTTAGAATTAAGACCAAAGGATGGAGGTTAGAAAAGGAGATTTCAACCCTGAATAACGAAATGCTCTATCACAATCAGAACATGTCATTACAAACAAAGGTGGCAAATCGCAGACCTGAAATATGTACTGAGTGAAGGGGACAGGTGGCCTTGAGGCAGAGTGAGCTCCCGGTCCCTGGAGATGTGCAAGCCGAGGTTGGAAGGCCTTAGGAAGATCTTAGAGGGGCTTGACTTAAGATTCTGATTCAGCGCACACTCACTGAGCAGCTCAGTGTTCTGGGCCCATCGCATGAACACAACCCGGCCCGAGGGCTGGGAGGAGGAAAGAAGCCCTGTGTACAGGAGTTTATCCACAGGAAAGCGTGGCCAGAAGGGGCCCGGGCATCTTCTGGACCTGTGGGGTCAGCCACGGCCCGCCTGCCGCAGAGTCACCCATGCTGCAAGTTGAACATTTAGGCTTGAGGTGTCCCATCTCTGGGAGCGGCGTCCTGGAGTCTGATGGTTCTGTGCTCTCCTGATTGAGGCTCACTGAGTTGATTTGTTCAAGGTCACATAGGTAGTAGGTGGCAGAGTGAGGGGTGTGTCCAAAACACCAAAGCCTTTAGGAACTGGTAAAGTGCTAGGTTTGGGGCTTCGGGCTGCTCAGGGCTCTGGTCCTGGGGATGCAGGGAGACGGTGTCCACCACGCAGCCTGGGAGGGTCCAGTGGAGGGAACTTCCTGCCTTCAGCGTGCCAGGCAGCCTGGAGAAACTGTGTGCTTGTTGGTAGGGCAGTGGTGTTTGGCTCTGTGGGTCTGACAGTGCTGGCTTGCTCTCACCCCTGCTAAATGTTCTGTGTACTGAGGACATGGTGTCCCTCTCCTCTTTCTCACCATCCCCCCCCAGGACGTGGACGCCGCCTACATGAACAAGGTGGAGCTGGAGGCCAAGGTGGACGCCCTGAATGACGAGATCAACTTCTTCAAGACCCTCAGTGAGATGGTGAGGACCTGGGGGGTGGGAGACACGTCACGTCCTACGTGTCCTAACCAGGGGGCCACCTGGTCCAGCCCCTGCATTGGGCCGGTCTGGGTGTGTGTTGGGTATGTGTTTGTGGGCATTTTTCCAGCTCTTTATCCTTCCTGGACTCTGCAATCCATGATGGGCAAGGAATTCAGGAGGAGCTGGGGGCAGCAGAGCAGGGTGGGGTCGGTCAGGATCGCCTTCCAGAGATGTGGGATGACTGTTTGCCAGGAAGGAGGACGGACAGGGGCTGAAAGGAACCAGGAGGAGGTTGAGGGGTCCTTGGTTGTGACAGAGTTCAAAGGCGAGCTGGATGAGGCGGGCAAGGGCAGCCCAAGGCGGGAGAGACTGGAGTGCCCAAGAGTTTACACCCAGAGGGACTGGCTGGGTGGCTGCCCCTCCCATCCCCTTCTGTCTGCCCCTCTCCTCTGGCCCTGTCCTGGGATTCCAGCTCTTTTCTCTCATGGGGATTTAAAAACCTCTCTGCTCCCATCAGTGTGAGTCTCTGGCTGTAGGAAAAGATCTGGTGGCCACTCATCTGGTGGGTCTGGTCTGGGATATAAGCACATGTGAGGCTAATGACAGGACAGGTCTTAGCTCTCTCCAGTCCAGTCTTTGCCTGAATATCCAGCCTCTGTGAGCCCCTGGAGTGAACTTCCACGTGTGTGAACTTCAGGGGCTGGATCCTTGAGGCTGACTTCTGGCTCTTCTAATCTCACTGCAGGTCTCCATAGGTCTCTCCCATGGTGTATATACATGTATGTATATGTACATATGTGTATGTGTATATATAAAATTATTTTCCTCTCATTATGAAAGTAATACCTAGTCATTGCAAAAAATCCGGAAAATTAAGTAAAGCATAAAATTGAAACAGATCACCTGTACCTGCTCTTATCATCTTAGCCTCTACTTTTTCGGACTTCTTCTGTGCATATATACACATGGAGATATAGAAATGTATATTTTAATAAAAATAGAATCATACCTTTTTTCATGTAGCATATGCCGTGGATATATTTCCCTGTGTGTAAATACAGCCGTATCACCACTTTCCAAGGCTCCAGAGTTTTCCGCTTGAGGGTGGAGTATGGCTTACTTTGCCCACTCCCTGTTGACCCCCTTCACAACAGAGCTCATGCTTCAAGAGCCCCTCGCAGCTAGGAGCCTTCATAGTTCCCCACATTCTGTCACTTCTTCATCTGCTGTGACCCCACCAGGCTCTTTTATATGGGAAGTTACTGATGGGCTCCTGGGGGATCGGGGGGGCAGAGCTGTTCAGCAGGTGTGGGGTCTGTGCCCCTCTCTCCCAGGAGACTCAGGCCCACCCCGGCCTCTTCCCCGGTTTTCTTTCCCCCGTGTGTGGGGGATCCCAGGGTGGGCGTGGGAACGGGGGTGGGTCAGGCCCCAAGTTCTGACGTTCTTCCTGGTCGCTGTAGGAGTTGACAGAGCTGCAGTCCCAGATCTCGGATACGTCCGTGGTGCTGTCCATGGACAACAACCGCTCCCTGGACCTGGACGGCATCATCGCCGAGGTGCGCGCCCAGTACGAGGACATCGCCAACCGCAGCCGGGCCGAGGCTGAGGCCTGGTACCAGACCAAGGTGCGTGGCCTCTGGGGCACATTTTCTCTTCCTGGCAGGGTCCTGGGTGGCAGCTTCCCTTCCTCCTTCCCCTGTCTCAAGCCTTGAGGCCTGGGCCCCACTGTCCCGGCAGGTACCCATGGTTAAGTCTGTGGTGCTCTCCAGCATCCTGGGAAGAAGAGGATGTGAAGGCCAGGTCTCTGCCCAGATGGAGGGACAGGGCGGAGGAAATGGACGTGGATTAAAAATTATAATAGCTAAAGTTTGACAACTCCTCCGTGCCGAGCAAAATGTCTCATGTTTTACCTGCGTTGACTCGTTTACCCCATAGAACAACGCCATTACGTAGGCACTATTATTATCCCCATTTTATAGATGTGGAAACTGAGGCACAGAGAAGTTAAGTCATTTGCCTAACTCCACACAGCTAGGAGATGGAAGAGCAGGGACTAGATCCTGGGTCCTGGGTCTCCAGACCAGAAAGGTTTCGTCACGGCACGTGCTGTGTGGAGGCAGGAGAGCTGACCGTGCAAGTGCTGAGGGAATGGGCGGGGGGTGCTGGGGTAAGCCAGTGTTCTCGGGGAGGGAGCCTGAGGCAGGGTTTAAAAGCAGCTAGAGCAGATATCCACAGAGATAGCGAGTCATCCATAGTGCCTGGGTAAGAGCACAGCTATGCCAGCAAGGAGACCTGGCTCAGATTTGCTGTGTGATCCTCGGGCAGTGCCTTCCATCCTCGGGACTCACTCTCCTCATCTGTGAAATGGGTGGTGCTGACGTTTTTAACAGGTGTATTTTTAACATGGGGTGGGGGGCGTGGTTTAACAGGTGAGGATCTCAGACATCTGGTGATTGTCCGTGTGGTTGGACATGAGGGGAATGGGAAGAGCCCCAGGAACAATGGAGCTGTGACCCGGGAAGCCCGCCTTGTCCTCCCTGTTCTGGATGGGAGGAAAGGGAACCCCTGCGGAATCCCCCTGCCCAGCAGTCGGGCCTCCTGGCACAGGATGAAGATTGCTGGGAGTCAGACGGTCGCTCCCGGGGAAGATAAGCCAGGAGGGCTTATCACGTGGAACCTGGGGTCTCCCTTGGATGGGGAGAGGGACGAGTCACCTATCCTCATTGCCCGCCCCGGCTGTATGGCTCCTCCAGTTTGAGACCCTCCAGGCCCAGGCTGGGAAGCACGGGGACGACCTCCGGAACACCCGGAACGAGATCGCCGAGATGAGCCGGGCCGTCCAGAGGCTGCAGGCAGAGATCGACAACACCAAGAACCAGGTGGGGACAAGCCCTCCTTGTTCCTCTCTGTGTCTTGGGACATGTGAAGGGCAGCCAGCTGAGGATGAGGAGCAGGAGGCTGGGGCGAGGGTATACGTTCTGCGGGTGCAGAAGGCTGGTGCCGCTCAAGTCTCTCGGGCCCACTCGTGAGATCTCCAAGATAGAATGTTCTTGGCCAGGTCCTGGCTCAGGCCCAAGGGAGGACAGGAGTCCTAGCTGGGCACAGAGCCTGTGGAGGGAGCCTCGGGCTGGCTGGCCAGAGAAGAACCGCCATTTATTATCAGATGGGTACTGAGCACTCTCCTGTACCTAGCTCGGGGCGCAGTGTGCTGTACCTGGGGGCTCACACTCCGTGGGGAGCTGGGGGGCAGAGGCCAGCAGAAACCCTCACTGTGGCTCACAAGGCCCCGCCCCATGCTCTGGCCTCACTTCCCACCCCTCCCTCTGTCGCTGTCTCCAGCCGCACCAGCCTGCTTCCTGGGACTTGCATTTGCTGAGCGTGTTCATGCTTCAGGGCCTTTGCACGTGCGTGGTATTCCCTCTGCCTGGAATGCGGTTCTCCCAGCTCTGCACATGGCTACCCCTTTCGCATACCTGTGCTTTGGGACAAAAGACCCCTTCCCAGAGATGGCTTCCTCAACCACCCAGCCACTCTCTCAGCAGTCTGTCTGAAGTTCCCTGAAGCACCGATCACTGTTTGAAATTTTCTGCTGTGTTAACTGAGTTGTTGGCTGTCCTCCACCTGCACTTGGAATAGAAAAAAATGCCTTGAGAGCAGGGACCCTGTCTGGTCTGTCTGGTTCGCTGCTCCTCCCTTTCCAGCACCTGGCACATGCTAGGGACACAGGTCTCAGATGAGACATTGATGGGAGGATGTGCTGTGAAGCTGGCGTGGGGGGTGTTGATGAGGGAAGGGTCCCTTGGCCAAGGCATGGGGGTGGACGGGGCAGCTGAACCTGGGCAGGTGTCTGCAGTGGGGAGGGAGAGGAGGTGACCAGTGTGGCAGGTTCACAGAGCTGATTTCCAGATGAGCTGCGGGGAGGGGATGTGGAGGTGATTTACCAGAAATGTCCTCCCCTTGGAGCCCTGCAGGCCTGTTTACCTGAGGTCGGAGGCGGCCTCCTGGCCCAGATGCAGGGCCATGAATCACCGGCGAAGCGAGCCAGCTTCCAGGCCGGGAGGGGAGGCACAGAATAATGAATGGCGGCTTCCCAAATCCTGCAGCTTCTGCCACATCTGGTTCTCCTCTCACCCAGCAGCGCAGAGCCAGGCCCCAGAGTTGGGGTGTCTACCACCATTGAGGGGCCCAGAAGCAGTGGGATGGCCCTGGCCAAGGGGGCACCAGTGTGACCAGGAAGGGTACAGGCAGGGAAGGGGCAGAGAGCATGACAGGGCCTCCTGGCATGACTGGAAGGACTGGGCAGAGGGGCAGAGTGGGAGAGGATCGAGGGCAGAGGAGGGTGGGTGAGAAGGAAGGAGGGGAAGCAGTGGGCCATGGGATGGGGATGGCAGCCCTCTGAGCTGAACAAGGGGAGGCCCGGGCTCCTGGTGGTGGGGGATGAACAGAGGGATGCTGCGGCTGGGCAGGAAGTGGCAGCTGCTGTTCAGGTCCGTTGTGAATCGACCACTCTGGCCCAAACCGGGGCGCCGTTGATTGTGCATTTTGGGTTTGGATGTTCCAAGCAGCGTCTCTCCTCTGAGTCCCCCTGTTCTGGGCTCGTTCCAAACTGCTCCCTGTTTTGAAGGTGGCTTTTGGTTCTTGTCAGCTGCCTGAGATTTGGGGACTCAACTAGGATCTTTTGGCCCTGGAGCTCCTGCGGCTGGGGAGTGGGGGGCTGCGCATTTGTAAATCATAAAAGCATTTATTAATAAGAGTGATCATGATGACGTTTAAGCACTTCCTGTATGCTGGACACTGTGCCAAGGACTTGCATATTTCCTCATTTAATCCTTGTAGTATCCCTGTGAGGTAGACACTGATTATTGCTGTTTCAGAAAAGAGGACGTTTTGGCTTAGAAGGGTTAGATCGGTCCAAGGTCACATAGCTAGTAAGTGGTAGAGACTGAACTGGAACCTAGGCATCAAGCAGCAAACCCATGTTTTTAACCCTTGGGCTTCCTGGAGCTTGGGGAGTAGGCTGTTGCCACTGAAGCCACTGTAAACAGGTTGCCCAGGTGCTCCCTGCAGGATGGGGAGGCAGGAAGGCAGTGACTGGTGAGGCCTGCCCCTGGCTCACAGCTCCACCGCTGCCCACAGCGTGCCAAGCTGGAGGCTGCCATTGCCGAGGCTGAGGAGCGTGGAGAGCTGGCCCTCAAGGATGCACACGCCAAGCAGGAGGAGCTGGAGGCCGCCCTGCAGCGTGCCAAGCAGGACATGGCTGGGCAGCTCCGGAAGTACCAGGAGCTCCTGAACGTCAAGCTGGCCCTGGACGTCGAGATCGCCACCTACCGCAAGCTGCTGGAGGGCGAGGAGAGCCGGTGAGGACACGGAGGCCGGGAAGGAGATCCTTCTGGGGCTCAGGGGGGTCTGGGACTTGACATTCACCCACCCACAGCCTTTCCTGTGTACCCTCTTCTGCAGGGACCGGAGGGTGGGAAATGCAGGGAGGGTACCACTGATGCTTGCTTCCTTGCCCTTGACGAGATGACTTTTTGGAGGGAAAGACCATGTGGCATAAAGCTCAGTGGGAAAGTTGAAGTAATAACAGCCCCTTCATGTGTGTGGCTATTAGCAGGGTCATCATTTGATCCTCAGAACACATTCAGGTAAGCAGGTCAGGTGCTGTCTATTCCCTAGTTTACAGAGGGGACACTGTGGTTCATTTTATTAATTGAGGGGACAGGGCCAGTGTGCAGTCATGCCCTGCTGCTCCTGGTCCAAGCATCTTCCACGAGCCGGGCTGCTTCTTGCTACGTAGCTGAGTGCTAAGTCGAGTGGTATTGCCAGAATGTGGTAGAGGAGGTTAATTTCCCCCTGTCCCCAGAGATATTCACATACTTACCTGCAGTCGGAGAGGAGGCTGGGCAGGGTCCTTACAGGGAATTCTTCCTGAGAGACTGGCACTCTGTCTGTGGAGGCAGGCCTTCAGTCTTACCTTGATGGGTGGTTGGTTCATTCAGTCAACAGACAAGGCTTCTGAGTTGAGCCTTGGGAGAAGGTTAGGATTTGAGGAGGGCAAGAGGGAACAGCGTGGATGCAGGCTTGGAAGTAGGCCTCCTCATGGCTTGGCCTGTTAGAACCCAACACGGAGATGGATGATGTGTAAGACACAATTCTGCCCTCAGGGAGCTTGCAGAGGGGTTGAGATGTGCAGATCTGCAGAGGAGGCACTGGAGATCAGTCACCTGCCTTCGGGAAATGCTGAGCTTACGGAGGGAGTCCTCGAAGGAAGCGGGGAACGAGCGAGTGCTGGAAGCAGAGTGCCTGGACACTGGGGGCAAGGAGGGAAGAAGCGCGGCAGCAGGATCTGAGAGGGGGAAGGAGGAGGAAGGGTCTCTGCCCCTGCAGTTGACCTGTCCCCTGCCTGGGTGGCACCCAGTCTTTGTGGGAAAAGGAATTGAACATCAGAGGCCTCTGGGAAGAGAGAGCAGCTGAGCTGGGGCACGGGGCCACCCCAGAACCCAACTGTCGCAGCCAGTTGGAGGAGGGCTTTTCCCTCCACCACAGGTGCATGGGGCCCACTTTCTTGGAAATGCGTGCCCTCTCTTCCTCATAGAATCAGAGCCGAGGGACCCTTAGAGTGGGGCCTGATCCACTTCCTCCCATGGGCAGATGAGGGGGCTGAAGGTCAGGGATGCCAAGTGGCGTGCCCACGGTCACACCACAATCGAGACATTCCCTCTGAAAGTCTAATCTCGGTCCAGGTTGCTGTCGTTGGGGCTCAGATCCTGGTTCTCTGAGAGGAGACCATCCTATCCACCCCTCCGGGGGACACGGGGAGGGACACCTTGTTTATATCCCTTAACCCCTCAGCCTGTTCCAGGGGCAGGTCTAGGATCTGTGGTCTTAGAAACTCACGCAACTGGGGGACCTTCTCTTAAGGATGCAAAGTTACGAATAGGAAATTAGGCACAAAGCAAATATTTATTTAGGATGAGAAAAGAAAAATCACACAAATCACTAGGGCCTTAGACATGTCAGATCTCTTCCTGCTGAGTTCTTTAGTCATTGTCACAGAAATTCTCATATGGAATTGCTGCCTGATTGCAACCTGACTTCCCTTCCCCACCCACAACTGCCAGTACCTCCCAGCACTTGCCGGGGTCATTTGAACAAGGGGCAGCCAAGCTTCCTAGCATACTCATCTCCTGCCCTTGGCCTTTGCTCCGCCCCTGTCCTGGACTTGGGGCTGCTGAGGCCAGCTGGGCTCCCCTCCCTCCCTCCACCAAAGTGAGGTCTCCCCTCCCCCCTGCAGAGTAAACTCTTCCCCAAGGCCATGGGCTCAGTGACAATGGGTCTGTGAGTCACAAAACAAATACACCCAGCTGTCTCAGATGGATTTTTAATTTCTGGTGCAAGACCTGTTTCAGCCCCACAGGCAGCTTAAAGCCACCCGCTTCCTCCCCCTCCCTCCTCAGTCCCGGAGCTGCATTCACTCAGTCAACAATGCATTAATTATTTCAACGCACATTAAGTAATTACTACCTGCCAGACCTCATGCTAGGGGCTGGGGATACAGGAACCCATAAGCTACAGCCCACTTTGAGGATTTTATGATCTGGTTTAGGGAGGCAGCCATCTACAGAAATAATAAGAGTGGCTACCGTTTTCCGAATCCTGTGTGCCCAGGGCTTCAGGCAAATCATGTTATTGAACCCTCACAAACGCCCCTGTGAGGTTGGTGCTCAGTTAGTCCCGTTTGTAGGGGAGGAAATGGAGGCCCTGGGACGTTGCCCAAGGTCATGTAACCTGTAGGTGGGAGGGCCTAAGTGCCGCCCCCTCCAGAAGTGTGGGGATGGAGGGAGGAACACCAATCCTGCTTGGCACCGAGGGAAGAGCTGCTCTCACAGGTCTTTCGTCTGCCTCCAGGTTGGCCGGAGATGGAGTGGGAGCCGTGAACATCTGTGAGTCCTTGGCTGCGGCCCAGCCCCTGTGCTGTCCAGACTGGGCTGTGTCCATAGGATGCCGCATTGGCTGGAGGGCCCACCTTGTGGGGACCAGGAGCCTCTTTCCCTTTCAGCAGCTGCCCTGGAGCTCCCATCCAGCCAGGCTCAATGGCCCAGGAAAGCTGTGCAAGAGGGCAGGGTGGGGCAGGAGGCATGTGTGGAGCAGCCTCCACCACTGTCCCAGGCTCCTTCTGGGCTGGCCCATGGCGGGGCGGTGGGAAGGGGAGGTGGGGGTGGGTAGGGAGAGGGGTAGCTATGGCGGGGGGGGGGTGGAGTGAGGGGATGGGGCCTTGGGTGGGGCCTCGTGCTGACGGAGCCCCCCCTTCTCTTCTAGCTGTGGTGAATTCCTCTGGCGGCGCTGGCAGCGCCCTGGGCTTCGGGGGAACCATGGGCAGCAATGCCCTGAGCTTCTACAGTGGTGGGGGACCGGGGGTCCTCAAAGCCTATTCCATTGGGACCACATCTGCCAACCGCAGGAGCACCCGCAACTGAGCCCTGGGTGTGAGGAGACACATACCCCCGTCTGCGCACAGGAGGACTCCCATCCCTGGTCCCAAGGCTGCAAAGCAGTCCGCAAAATGATGTCAGAGTAACTTCCAATAAAGCAGCCTCTTTCTGAGGCCTGGTCGAGCCCCGCGCCTGGCACCTGGGCTCCTGGCTCCATCAGGTTGGGGGAAGGGGGTGGTGGGGGAAGGGCCCTGGAGCACACAGGGTCTGCTCTGATAGCTAGGAAGCCTTTGTGCAGAGGACTGGGAAGGCACGTTGGTGACAGTGGGGTGCTGCTCTCTAGAACTTGGCTCTGATCCAGCGTGAGGCCTTGGCCCCCTCCCAGGGCTGGGGCCAATCCCAACTCGTGTCCTGAAGAAACGCCCCAGGGAAGTTTTCCCTCTGCCAGAAAGTGAGCACTGGAGTCCTCTCCCACTCAGGGGGGTGGGAGGGTTGTTTGTCTCCCCCTTCCCCCCCATGCCTGTGCTGCCAGAGGACATTCCTGGGTGGTGAGAAGCCACAAGCATTCAGCTGCCCAGGTCTGGGTTTCGGGTGGACCAGCCAACTCTCAGACCAGCTGCCCTGAGCTCTTCCTGGTGCTGGATCTGCCGGGGCCTGGGGCCCTGGAGGGAGCTCTCTGGGTCTGGGATTCTGGGGGGTGATGGCGGTGGGAGGGGGTATGTGTGTGTGTTTGGGAGGGGGTAGGGGGAGAGGTTCCCAGAGTCTATATCTCTGGTAGGGAGCTCTGTGCCTGGGTCACTGGGCTGAGGGCCGGGCTGTGTATCTGGATCCCTGGTGGGGGACACTCCTACGTGTTAAGTCTGTGCTTGGTGGGGGCATCTATGTGTCAGGGTCTGTGTGTCTGTGAGTGTGGGGCGTGTTTTTGTGGTCTGTGCTTGGGAATATCCATCCCGGATGGACAGCAGCACTATGATGGGTCCTGGGGAGGAGGTGGGAAGTCTCTGTGTCTGGGAACCCTCGCCCCTCCCCCACCAGGGGTGGTGGTGGTGGGGTGTGTGTGGAGTAGGGGGGCCACCTAGGGGGTGTTGGTTTCTGTATATTTGATCTCATGGCCAGGAATTTTCATATGTTGAGGTGGGGATGGAGGGGGGAGTGGAAGAAGTGGACCACGGGTGCCCCAGCAGCCATAAGTGATGAGGTCCTCATTCAGGTGTCTGGAGGGCCAGGCCCTTCCCCTCCTGACTAAGGCTCCTCCCTCTTGCCCTTCTCTCGTGGCTTCTAGCTGCTCCTCACTCTTCCGTGTCTGGGTTTTTGGGACTGGCGCCCATCCTTCAGGATGTATATAGCATCCGGCTAGGGGTAGGGCGCCTCAGACAGCTCTCTCTCCCTCTTTGGCTGAGAACAGCTCCTCTGTTGCCTCTGACCGGGGTGAAAACTGGGCCGGAAGGCCACATGTGTAAGCACAAACGTGTGACGGCAGCGACTTATATATGACCCATGACCTTTATTAGAAAGTGGAGACCCAGCACGAGGGGAGCGCAGGCAGCAGCGGAAGGTCGTCCGTACTTGGCAACGCAACCTCAGAGGGTTCAGAAGGGGGGGGGGGGAGGTACCGCGCCACAGCGTCCACCACGAGGGGCCCTGGGGTCAGGCTGTCCCTTAGAAGCCACACGCGTCTGAGTCCCCAGGGCAGCCCGAGGTTGGATCTTTGCCCAGGGCTGCGAGGAAACCAGTCGTTTAGACTCTTAGGGGTGGGGGGAGCTGCTAGACATGCGGCCGAGGAGCCCGGCCTGCCCGGAAGAAACGAAGAGACGAAGCGGGGAGAGGCAAGGAGAGAAGCCGCAGTTTGGTCAGGTCGGGCCGGCCGGTTCCCGCAGCCCTTCGGCCTCAAGCCAGGGCCTCTGGGAGGTCCGGGGCCGCCGCCGCAGGCGGGGACAGTTCGCTCGCGGAGCCGGGTATTTACGAAGCCGGAGGCGCTACGCAAACCGCACCAGGCGGCCGCGGCCGCAGCTGTGTTCCGGGGGCGCGCACCGGGCGGGCGCGCAGGGGGCGCACAGGCCGGCGCTCACCGCCACGTTCCCGGTGCAGGGCCGGGAGCCCGATACGCAGAGGTCCCCGCAGACGACACCGGCCCGGGAGCTGCTGACACCTGCAGGTGGAAGACAGGGCTTAGTTCTCGTGTGAGGTCGTGGCACGCGGCCCCTTGCTTGCTGGCCCAGAGCCCTCTTCTCTCGCTCAGAGCTCCACCCCTCCATTTCTCTTTCCCAGCTCCCCCAACATCCTCACACCTGAGCACTCCTTCCTGCAGTTTAACTTCAAGCATCTTTGATAAACTCTTAGCCCAGACCCTCCCTATAGGCAGAAATAGCAATTTTAAGTTACAATCATTCACTGCCACACCCCCTCCTTCCTTTTAGAGTCTTCCAACTATGGCCGCACACGCCAGCCTCCTGTTTTTGTAAATACAGTTTTGTTGGAACCCAGTGATACCTATTTGTTAAGTATTGCTTATGGCTGTGGCTGCTTTCACATCACATGGACTGAGCTGAAGAGTTGAGACAGAGGCTGCATGGCCCACAAGCCTAAAATATTTGCTATCTGCCCTTTAAGAAAAAGTTTGCCCATCTCAAGCCCTTATTTCAGAACCCACAGTATGGGTCACTGGTCACTTACAGATGTTTATAGCACCAACACCCTCACACAACCTTGTGGGGAGAGCAAAGAGACAAAAATTAGTTGAGGGGGAGCAAAGCTGATGAAATCTACTGTTAACCTGCAAATTCCCTCCTCCAAGTAATCTTGATGCAAATCAGATGCAAATAATATGCAAACATGCTCCTGGCTCTAAGCACAGTTTGGGGGGATGGAAGAGACATCCTCCCCACCGCTGAGGGCCTCACCTCTGCCCCTCGCCCTCCAGCAGGCGCCTGTAGGTGGTGATCTCCGAGTCCAGGCCCAGCTTGGCATTCATCAGCTCCTAGTACTCCCTGAGCAGGCAGGCCATGTCCTCCTTGGCCTTCTGCAGGGCCTCCTCCAGCCCAGCCAGCCTGCAGCCGGCGTCAGTGAGGGCCGCCTCGCTCTGCTGCTCAGCCTGGCTCATGGCCCCCTCCAGCTTCGAGTTCCTGGGGGTCAGGAGAGAGTTATTAAGGCTCCCTGCTCTGGATCCAGGGTCAGAGGCCAGGCATCCACTGACCATCGACTGTCAGAAGAAGAAGGGACTTTACCCATTTGTTGGGTCATGAGTTGCAAATTAGTGCTCCCAGGGAATGTTGGCACAGAGTCTTTAGTTTTTGAAATTTAACATAAAAATCCAGAATCTGGCTTCTGTTGAAAAATCAGAGGATACGGCCCCACTGGGCCTGCATTTCCATAGGGCTGGCCTCAGTTGGATCGGACCAGCTTACTTCACTCATTACCACCCCCTGTGGATATCTGAGTGTGCGATCACTGACCTAGAACAGTGGGCCAGAGAGGTGAAATGGGTGACCCCGAATCATGTCATGAGCTAGTGGCAGGGCTGATTTGAGAGCCCAATTTTCTCACATTTGATGTTTGTTCTTTTCCCCACACACTGGCAGGAGGTCCAACTTAGATCCCCCTGCTTCAGGCTAACCCATTCTCCTCCTGCACTGAGGGGTGGGCCAGGCTCTCGTACCTGGCACTTGGCATTCTCGACCTCGGCGGTCAGCCTCTGGATCACGCGGTTCAGCTCGTTGATCTCCTCCTTGGTGCGGCGCAGGGTCTCCCCGTGCCAGACCACCGTGGCCTTTATCTCCTCACACTGGGGGGAGGCAGAGAGGCTCCTGAGGCTCAGGATGGGACATCCCACTGAGCCCCACAGCTTGCACATCCGCTGCCCCATCCTGAGAGTAGCCTGCCCATCCCACCTGGAAAAAGGCCGAAGCCCTTTTAGCATCCTCCCTGCTGGGGCACTGGGCCCGCTCACCTTGCTGCGGTACCAGGACTCGGCCTCGGTCTGGCTGCCGCTGGCGATGTCATCGTACTGGGCCTTGATCTTGGCCAGGATGTTGTCCATGTTCAGTTCCCGGCTGTTGTCCATCTTGACGATGCCCGAGGTGTCTGAGATGTGGGCGTGGAGGATCTGGAGCTGCTGAGTGGGGAGTGGCTGGAGGGTAGGAGTTTCTTTGACCAGAGCCCCGCCTGGCAGCCCTCTCCTGGTCCTTCCCTGTCCCCTGCCCTGCTTCCTCCATAGCCTCACTGTCTGAAGCCCGACCCTCCAAGGTGAAGTCTCCCCCTCAGCCCTGGGACCTCTCAGTGCTCCTCAGGCCCCGAGTCGCGAGGCTGAGAGGAGCTCATGCTGGAGGTGCACTGCCTGATTTCAGTCGGGGCCTCCTGTCTCCATCCTTTGGGTCTAGGACCAGAATTTACCAATTTGTGATAACGGTCACCATAGTAATGAGAAACACCAGCCCATCTGGGGCATGGCAGTGAGACATCAAGCTACAGTTTTTCACCTTCTGACATAAACTTCCTCAGGTCTCTGAACTCTGCTCTGCACTGCCCCCACCCAAGGGTCAGAAGCCGAAATGGTGGCAAGTCCTTTCCGGTGTCTGACTCACACCCTCCTTGCTGCCCCACGGCCCTGCGGCCCCTACCTCCTCATACAGTCGCCGCAGGAAGTCGATCTCCTGGACCGGGGCCTCCGCGTTGGTCTCCAGGTCTGATTTGTGCAGGTAGGCGCAGTCCACGTCCTAAAGGGGAGAAGGCGGCCCAGGGGTCTCACTGGAGTGACAACATAGAGCTCTCCCCACCAGCGAGGGACACCTCACTGGGCTGGGCACACTCCCCAGACACCCTTCTGAGCTGCTCAGCCCAGTGCCTGGTACCATGGCATTGGTGAGGTCCTTTCTGCCGTGAGGAGCATGTTTGGGCAACAGAGGGGGATCCTGAGGGTTCCAGGCACTTCCTCTGGTTCCCACTGGAATGACTCCTCTGGAATCCACATCTGGAGCTATCACTGAAACTTAGAATCTCCTGTAAAATGGGTCTGTTCCAGTGATGCCCCACCCTCTCTGCTCTGGAATCTCATGGAAAGAAATCTAGATCTGTGGTCAGAAGAGGTCTCAGTGCAATTCAGGGCAAGACCCTGGACCTCTGTGCCTCAGTTTCTCCATGGTAACCCCTGCCTTCCTCATATGGAGGTGGCTGGAAGGACCTGGTGAGCGTCCCCATGCCGGCGCCTGTGCAGACGGAATTCCGAGAGGTGAGGAACAACGGCCTCGTTCACGCCAGCTCTTCCCACCTGCTGCCGGGCCCGAGGATGCAGCCAGCCTCTGGCAGTCGCGTACTGTCATCCACCGGCATTCACAGAGTGCCTGCTCTCTGCCACACACAGGGCAGGAGGCAGGAGGCCCATGGCCAGATGGGAGTTACCCTGGATGGGGGAGAAGACTGCCCTGCTTGAAGCAGGAGAGTACTCTGAGGTCTGGGGCAGCTCAGGGAGCACTGCGGCATTTGGGGAAAGGAATAGGGAAGAGGTGGTGCTGTGTGACTCTGAGGGAGTCCCTCAGCCTCTCTGAGTTACAGAGAGCTCCCTCCTGCTTCTGCCCTCAGTTCTGAGGTGTGGGACAAGGATTCTGGGGTCACTCACCTTCTTCAGGCCCACAAATTCATTCTCAGTGGTGGCCCTTAGTGCCACCTCCTCTTCATACCTGGGGACAAAGGACACAAGGGTCGGTGGCTAGAAATTCCATAGGCTGGCCATGAAGCCCAGACGAACACATGCCAGGAACCGCGTGCTCTGGAGGTGGTTACAGAATCCAGATGCGGAGGGACCCTGTCCATCTATTTCCTCCGGGCGCTCAAACCCAGCCACGTCACCCACTGCTCAGCCTGTTTCAGGGACTCTCATTCCTGATGGGGGCTGGGTGGGTGCCCTGCATATTTTTGTAGGCCTCCTCTCTGCTTCTGGATCGTAAGTCCCTGGGGACAGGAACACTTTCCCCTCCTCTGTCCTTTCTCACCCCTGCCCCACCTCAGGGCCCAACACGGCACTTGGAACATAGAGTAGAAGTTCAGGAAGTGTTTGATGGATTAATGAGATAAACGCATGGTGATGAGGGAGCTGGAGCAGCTCAGACTCTCTCCGATGTTTAAGCTCCCATCCCAGAAAGGAAAAGTTCTCCCACAGGCTTCTTGTCGTCTGCTTTTTGTTGGAAAGTTCTTCTTGTGGGCTAATCCAAAGCTCTCCTGCTTTAACTGAATCCCATCTCCTTTCTCCAGACGCTCCTCCCCGATGTGCTCACCTCTTCTTGTAGCTCCCCAGCACCTCCTGCACGTGGTTGAGCTCCAAGGTCAGCCTCCCGCTGTTGGCCTCCACGCACTTGGCATCCGGCCACAGCGGCTTCTGGTAGAACCTCCACTTGACCTCCAGCAGCTTGTTCTGCTGCTCCAGGAAGCGCACCTGCGGTGGTAGCGGGAGAACAGTCGGTGGGAGGAGCTGCTCCCCCCAGCCCTGCTTAGGGCAAAGGCAGACTCAGGACAGGACCTGCGGTGGTGCAGCGTACAGGACAGGGGGTGGCTGGCACAGCCCCTGCCGAGCTTTCCTGGTCTGAGGAGCCATTGGCGGAATCCTTGTGTCGTGATTGCTTGTTCTGGCCTGAGTGAGGGTCTGTCCTGGTGGGCCTGGATGGGATGAGGAAAAGCTGAGGGGCATAGGCTGCGCTGGGTTCCTGTTGGGCTGGGGTGGGGGCGGCAGGTATGGGTGGAGGGTAGCGGCAATCAGGGAAGGCTTCTTGGAGGAAAGGAAGTTAGAGGAGGATTGGGAGGGATAGAGTAGGATGAAAGCCTTTTGCTGTGAGCTCCCCAGGGGCAGGGCCCGGGGCTTCATTATCTCTGTCCTCAGGGGCCAGCCTGGGGCTAGGATGGATGGTCAAGGTGGGAAGGCTACCTGGCTGGAGAGGGCGGAGAGGGCAGGCTCTCACTGAGCAGGATGGCTGGGGCCTGAGGAGGCACAGGGACAGGGGTGTGGTCCCAGGTGGCCCAAAGTCCTATGTTGGACACTCACGTGTCCCTGCAGGCCAGGCAGGGAATGTGAATGGGGGAAGGTTTTGGAAAATAGGGAGGGTGTGGGCTGCGGGGGAGCGCGGCGTGCAAGCCCTCACTGGAAGTCATTCACCCTGGAGGGGCCCAGGGGGCTGCAGAGATGGACAGAGCCTGGGCTCGCTGTCCTGCTGCTGCCCACTCTCGGTGGGCCCTTGGGCAGGCCCTGGCCCTCTATCCCTGACTCCTCTCTCTGCTGTGTACACTCAGAGGGCTGGGCTGCTGGCAGCGACCTCAAATATGAACACTTCCTGGGCAGACTTCAGGACCGTGCCATCTCCTGGTGCCACTGTGCTCCTGATTAACCTGTAAATGGATTCGCTTGACATTTACACTTGAATGGAGTTGAAGGGGTAACTTTATATGACCACCACGGTTGTAAAACCAGTATCACAGGCAGACGTAAAAGGAAAGCATACGACATGAAATTCTGGCTGAAACTGTGGCCCCAGACAGCTCTGAACCTCAGGCTTGCTCTCTTTATTCAAAGTGGGAGCACAGCAAGCGTCAGAGGGATGGTAAAGACATATTAGCACCCAATGAGATTTTCTCCATTGAATCTTAACTGTCTTATCAGGTGTTATGATGTTATTTAATGCTTTGATGTACCACCTAAAATTGTCACATCAAATATCAGCCGTCCCTAGTCCCCACTTCTGGAGTCTGAGCTGTGAATTCCCAGGTCCTTCCAAGACTTACAGGTTCAGGAAGGGTGTGATCAAGGACACTCATCTTGTCTGTAGGGACCCTGCCTGTCTGGACAGAGGTTGCGTATAACAACAGTGCTATCAGACCAGGAGCCCCTGCCCTATACTCATCTCTGTGTCTGTCTGTCCTGGATGTGTGTCCATCTCTTCCATCAGACTGGGAGCTCACCTGGACCACATCCCTCCAGCCCCTGACTACCTCTTCAGTGCATAGCCCAGGAAGGGAAGGTTCAGGAAAGGCGTAATCAAGGACACCCACCTTGTCGATGAAGGCAGCGAACCTGTTGTTGAGGCACTTGATCTGCTCCTTCTCCTCGTGCTTCACGCTCTGCGCGTTGGGGTCGATCTCCAGGTTGAGGGGCGCCAGGAGGCTCTCGTTGACCGACACGGTGGTGATGCAGGGAGAGCTGGGTGCGCGCACTTCGCCGGAGCGGTATCCGAAGCTGCGGCCTCAGGAGCCGGCCCGGAAGCCCCCGCAGACGCAGCGGGGCCGCGGTAGCAGGAGACGCCGCGGTAGGGGGCGGCCCTGATGCAGCCGCGGCCAGGCCGGGGCGCGCAGGGGGCGCCGAGGCGGGCTGAGCGGCAGGACAAGGCGCGGCGGCGGGACGGGGCGGGCGCTGGACCCCGAGCCCGCGCGGCGCCTTATATCGCGGCCCGCGGGCCGGGCAGGGAGCGCGCGGCCGGCGGCTTTACGAGCGTGGGGTCGGCCCTCGCGCCTCGGGCAGCCGGGATTCCAAGCGGCCCGGCCGCCTCCATAAAACGGCGTTGCCTCCCGCCCGCGCTTTATGGGCCGGGAAGCGCCGGTCAGCTCCGCGGGCTGTGCGCTGCGACACCCTGCGCTCCCCCCACGCCCCTCCGCGGCCTCGGCCAGGGTGGCGCTGCATCGTGGGCCCCGACCCCAGGCTGCGCAGCCGGGCACCCCGCGCCCCCCATCGGTGCCAGAGCGGCAGCCTTGGTCTTGGTTATCTGGGCATCTCCGCCCGGTGCGGGGGGCCAGTGTGTGTGTGTAGCAGAGGGGTCTCTGAAGTCACTCCTGCAGATTGTTCTCGTGACCTTGGACAGGGGAACCACCTCTCTGAGCCTCAGTTTCCTCATGTGGAAAACAGGTATAGGAACAGTGCCCGTCTGAGAGTTGTTAAGCACCTAATGAGATAATGCACGGAAAGCGTTTAGGGCCCCACCTAGCACTTAATAGGAACCGTAAATGTTTGTTTATTTGTTTGCTTGTTCTATTTATTCTATTATTAATTTGCCATTCATCCTGTCTCCCTTTGGGCAAAAACTTTCTCTTCCCTCTTTCTCAGAACTCGGCTCAGAGCTCCTCTCCTAGGGAGTGTGGTGTCCTCTCTCCTCCGGCAGTGATTGATTGCGTCCCATACCCCTCTCCACTCTGCTTGCGGGGAGGGGAAGGGAGCTGCATTTATGGAGTGCCTACGGTGTGCAGGGCTTTATAACTACCGTATGGTCTCATCTAACGCCCAGGGCATCCTCTAAGGTCAGCATTATTGTGCCCATTTGCCTGATTAGGAAGGGGCAACTCAGAGTGGTCCAGGGACTTGTTTTAGGTCAAGCAGAGAAGGCTCCACCCAGGGGCAGAGTCAGAATCTGAAGGGAAGCTCCCAGCCCTCCCCCATGGTACTCCTCGCTCCCCGCCAGGGTCTGAGTCTTGGGGGTGGGCTGAGTGAGGGTGGAGTTCTTCTCCCAGGCAGGAGCCCAGACTGCCAGGCTTTGGGTTCTTAGAGAAATTGGCCTGATCCAAAGTCTTATCCTCAGTTGTTGCTTGGTCATGGCCACTGGCTCTGGAAGGCCATATCGCATCATCAGAAAAGTTAATTATGCATCCAGTTCTTGGGCGGAGGAAACCAGAGTGTGAACTCAGCAGCCAGCATTAAAGAGAAACCTGCAAATCACCCTCAGCTTCCTTTGCTTTTAAATATGAGTTGTTGTCGTGCAGAGGGTAATTAAATCCTGGAGCCCCAGCGGTCACCACGGCCAACTGTGCCTGGCTGGCATCCCCTTTCCAGGGAGCGCCCCACTGCCCCCTTTGCCATCTTTCCCACACTCTCGTGGGCCGGAGTCCCTGGGGTCCAGCCTTGCTTTTGCAGGAGACTCAGCCCATCCTTCGTGTTGGCCTCTGTGGAAGTCGGAGCCCAGCTCTACAGTGTCTCGTGCGTCCACTTCCAGCTCCAACTGGGGTTGCCAGCTGTGTGACTAATGGCTTTGGGGCTATGCAATTTTCTCCAGGAATATAGTATTGGAGAAGTCTTTCCTTGGTGTCTCCCTCACAGAGGAAATGGACTTACCGTGAAGTGTGGAGACCTTAAATTAGACTCATGGAGGCACTTACATGATGCTTGCTTGGACCTTTCTGGATTTTGGTGGGCGGGTGGAGCAGACTTTCTGTGCTATCACACTCAGTGAGGAGGTTGATAATCAGCCTTTGTTTACACAGATAATTAAGTGCAGTTAAAATCCAGAGACTGGAAGGCTGCAGGCTGAGTTGTGCCTGCTAAGGTCACAGCCTGAAGGGGATGGAATTGAAAGGTTTGGCAGCTAGAGCAAGGTGGTCCTCCAGATTGTCAGTACTAAGCGCTGGCCCAGCCCCAGGGGACTATGTGCCCTGGGTCCCCTTCATTATTCTTGGGACCCAGTGGGGATTAACGGGCTGAAGCGTGAGGGAGTTCAGACACAGTCACGCACAGCCTTCCCCGTGGAGAGGGTTGGTAGGCGTGAGTGCTGGGGAGGAGGGGGGGGCTGCTCCATTCTCCACCAGATCTTCTAGAACTCACTCCCTTGCCCTTTTAATCCCCAATCCACCGGTCTATTGATGAAAAGCTAATGCTCTGTCTTGGTTGTCACGTCTTTAATCCCTCTGTGGGCCCCAGGAGTCAGTTCAAGGCAGGGAGCAGACACGTGCTGAGCGCCGAGCTGGAACCGGGCTCAGAGTGTGAAGGAGGAGCCTGCAGCCCAGGCCAGGCAGGCTCCACACTGAGGGCCTTGCTACAGAGCCGCAGGGGGCCTGGCGCCAGGGAGGAATGCTGCGTGCCATGGGCAGTTGGCAGGAGAGTGAGCCGCCACTCCAGGGGCTTGGGGCCAGAGGTCAGGGCAGGGTCCTTGGAGGAGATGGCAGGTTGGCTGGGCCTGAAGAAAGGTGGAGAATTAGCTGTGCTGAGATAGGAGAGGGGAGGAGGATTCAGACAAAGACACAAAGGAAGGGAGGTCGCAGGATGCGAGAGGAACAGTGGGCGGTCCAGTTTGGCTGAAAAATAGGGGATAGATGAGGGCAGGGGAAAGGAGGCAGGCTGAGGGTGGGTGGTGGATCTGGTGGATGGGCGGAGTGGCTTAGAATGTCAAGCTGAGCCTGGAGGAGCTTGATGTGGAGACGGCCATGCTCAGAGGCGTGTGAGCAAATGGGACATGGGCATAGTACATAGGGTGTGTGTGTGAAAGTGTGTCTGTGTGTGTGTCTCCTTTGGTAACCCAAGGCATCATTATGAAACGTCTTGAACATCAACGTGCCCCTTTCAATGTGCTTCCTTCTCGGTTGGATAGTGGTCAAAAGTGCTTCTGGGATCAGACACCGCTGGGGTTCAAGCCTGGGCTCCGCCACTTACCATCTGGGCAAAAATTACATAACATGTCTGAGCCTCAGTTTCCTTTGTATCTAGAATGAAGATACCACACTTTTCCAGGGACGAGGTGAGGGTAGTGAGGTGTGTGTGTAAAGCACTAGTACAAGGCCTGGTGCATAGTCGGTGCTCAATAAATACCAGCTGCTATTATTACTGTTGTCGTTGTTGTTATTTCCCCTCTGTTGCTCACTGGGCACCCCAGGTACCTGCTCTGGTAACCATCCCCCGGCTCCCCCCTTCCACCTCCCATCCTGGGCCAGCCCGCTGTTCCTGGCCTGGGAGCTGTGGTCTCCTCACACGGATGCTCTCTGGCTGGGACCCCCAGTCCCACTGCTCACTCCAGGGTCAGACCTTGTGGGAGAAGACCCTCTGAAAGGGTCCCAGGCGACAGGGAGCCCTTTGATAGAGGCTGTGTGGAGAGTGTGGCCCTGTGCTGATGGTCTCGCTGAGAGAGACTCTGTGTTGGGTGGGGCTGAGGGATCGTGCAGGCTCATGGGAAGGGATGGAGGTGGATGGACTGGCTGGGGATTTTAGGAATCCAGATGTTTGGAACCCTCCCCCAACACTGGTGACACACAGCCACCAAGCTCCTGGGTCCTGCTGCATGAAGTGGGTGAACAAATAATGTGTCGGTGGTGTGGGAGCCATTTCCGTGCTTTAGTGAGTGTAGATGCGCTTTCCCTCGGCCCGTGCCCAGGGCCAAGGGTTCTAGGTTGCCCTGAAGTGTGGTCCCTGCGGCCTTGCCTGCGGGGCCCCTGGAAGGCTCTTCCTCTCAAAGCTGCCCCCTCCCTCACCCCTAAGATGGCCCGTCCTTTGTCCCTGCTCTCAGCGCATCTTGTGGCCCCAACTGAAAGATGGAGGTTATGATTCTAGCTCACCACCTGAACGAACTTGTCCCAACCCGGCTTCCCGTCCCCACCTTCATCATCTCAGCAAGTGCAGAGTGCACGGGCCTCGCCTGACTCACCCTCGGGCGCCCTCGGGCCCTCCGCTGTGGAAGAAATGCTGCTGAGGCTTCAGTGTTGCCTGAGTGTAGGATTTTCCAAAACTCCATCTTGCTGATGTTACCCAAGGAGAGAGGAGAAATGACTGGGAAGTTCCCCAAGCCCATAAAGGTGACAACGCGGCCGCTCCACACGGGGAGGCGGGCAGACCCAGGTGTCCGGGTGTATAAAAGGGGCAGGCAGCGGGGGAGAGGACAGCATCCTCCGCTTCTTCCTCTGCCTTCGTCTCCTCCAGCCTACAGCCACCATGACCTGTGGATCAGCTCGCTTTAGCTCCTGCAGTGGAGTCCGCACGTCCAGCTCCTGTGTGGCCACTCAAGGATACAGCTCTGGCCGCACCTTCAGCTGCTCCTCGGCCTGTGGGCCCCGACCTGGCCGCTGCTGCATCACCGCCGCCCCCTACCGCGGCATCTCCTGCTACCGCGGCCTTGCCAGCGGCTTTGGCAGCCGCAGCGTCTGTGGGGGCGTCCGGGCTGGCTCCAGCGGCCGCAGCTTCGGATACCGCTCTGGTGGCCTGTGTGGACTTAGCGCACCCAGCATCACCACTGTGTCGGTCAATGAGAGCCTCCTGGTGCCCCTCAACCTGGAGATGGACCCCAACGCGCAGGGTGTGAAGCAAAAGGAGAAGGAGCAGATCAAGAGCCTCAACAACAAGTTTGCTGCCTTCATCGACAAGGTGGGTGTCCTTGATCACACACTTCCTGAGTCCCACCCATGCTCAGGACTCAGGCTGAGGCAGGAGGATGGGGTCCAGGTGAGCTCCCAGTCTGATGGAGAGATGGACACACATCCAGGCCACAGACACGGAGAGATAACAGGGCAGGGATTCCTGGTTCGATACAACTGTTATTAAACACAACCTCTGTCCAGATTGACAGGGTCCCCAAAGAGAGACAAGGACAAGACTTAGAACTGCCTGTCAGAGAGAGGAGGCCATACATGTACACAAGATGCATAAGAAATACACATAAGAGATAGGAGCAGGACCACAGGGTCATCCTTTGGGATGATCCTGCTGCCTGGAACTCCCAGCCCGATCTCACACACAGACACACACACATAGACACACACTCATAGTGAACATGGGACCAGCTGAGGCCTCCTGGGCAATGCTCCCTCCCAACAGGTGTGGGTCAACAGGAGAGTTAGCCAGAGAAGGTGTCCTAGGGGAAATCTCTGTGATTTGGGAGGGGATTTTGATCCCTGGCATGGTGACCCTGGGTATGAGAAAGGATGTCTCCACTTGGACATCTCCAAGATCATGGGAAACTTGGACTAATACTTGCAACCATTTCAAATGATAGAGAGAGGCCCTGGTGTGTGGGGGGGGCGGGAGGGGAGGGAAAGGCTGACGTGGAAGCTGGGGGGGGGATGGGTCCTCCAGGATGCCAGAATTATGGGCAAATGGATGGCTGTTCTTTGGGGCCTCAGGTGCGCTTCCTGGAGCAGCAGAACAAGCTGCTGCAGACCAAGTGGCAGTTCTACCAGAACCGCAAGTGCTGCGACAGCAACCTGGAGCCTCTGTTCAGTGGCTACATCGAGACGCTGCGGCGGGAGGCCGAGCGCGTGGAGGCCGACAGCGGGAGGTTGGCCTCGGAGCTCAACCACGTGCAGGAGGTGCTGGAGGGCTACAAGAAGAAGTGAGTGTGGTGGGGCTGGGCGTCTTCTCTTGGAAGGGGATACACGATACGACAACGGGGTGGGGGGCCACTGAACGCGCTTGCTTTAGAAACTTCTTTCTTCATGAACCGGCTCTGTGCTTTTATCAGCTTCAAAGGCAGTGACGGGAAGACACATGAAGAGAAGAGAAGCTAAAACAGCAGCTATGAGCCCTTCCCCATGGCATTATGAATTTTTCAGGATGACCATCCCTATTCATCCATCCATCCATCCATCCTTCCATCCATCCCATAAACCTGGTCTGAGCACTTACTCTATTCCATTATTGTGCTAGGTACCAGGGGTACAAAGAAATGACACCACCTCTGCCCCACTGTTCCCACCCGCTGGTTCCTGTTGCCAATTCCACCTGCCTTCCCAGATCTAAGCCCGGGCAGTCAGCTTATTATATTAGATGAATAGCAAAACCCAGATCTTTAAAATGAGCAATGTTTATATAAGTTAGAGAAATGTACTACTGAGGATATGGGTGAGCCAGGTGTTTCAGAGCTGGGGGGAGGGACATGGATGACAGGGATATTTCAGACATCCCGGGGGAGGAACATGACAGGTCAGGTTGGGGTGGTCTTTCCTCCCTTCCATTACTAGCCAGACCTCCGAATAATTTCCCAAATCCCTTTCTTTTGTGGAGGTATGAAGAGGAGGTCACCCTGAGGACCACGGCAGAGAATGAGTTTGTCAGAATCAAGCAGGTGAGTCAGTCTGCCTGTGGGCCAGCAGCCTGGGACTCTGGCAGCCCCAGGGGCATGCGGTCCTCCCTCTGTCAGTTCATCAGCTCATACTTGATTCCCCCGATGGAAGGGCATTTTCCTCCTCACACCCTGGGAGGTCCATAGGGCAGGAATTCTCTGGATCTGCCTTTGCAGAGAGGCCCAGAGAGGTGGAGGAACTTTCCAAAGTCACATGCTGCATTTTGCTACTGTGGGAGGGAGAGCTTAGCTCCCTGACCCTCAACTTCTGGGTCTGTGCCCGTGACTGGCTTTGCCGGGCTGGCAGTGGGATTGGGGATTCCTCCAGGGTGGGACTGGGGGAGGTGGAGTCCTCTGGAAAACCTCTACAGCATCTGGGGACTGCCTGTGTGTCTGTGTCTCCAGGAGGTGAACGGTGTCTACGTGCGCAAGGGAGACCTAGAGGCCAATGCCCACAGCCTGGTGGAGGAGATCAGCTTCCTGAAGTCCCTGTATGAGGAGGTGAGCATCAGCAGGGAGGGCGTTGGTCACCCTCCTCTCTCTGTCCCAGGCCAGCCTGTGTCCAGAGCAAACAGACAGAGGGGTCTGCAGGCCTGAGGGCTTTGGAAATGGTGGCTCCATGTGTGTGTGTGCATGGGTGTAAAGGAAGGATGTGAGCTCTGTTCTCCTTGGCTCGGGATGGTATATGTGATGTGAATGGCTGTTGGTCCCCCAGGAGATCCGCGTCCTCCAAGCCCACATCTCAGACACCTCGGTCATCGTCAAGATGGACAACAGCCGGGACCTCAACATGGACAGCATCCTGGCTGAGATCAAGGCTCACTATGATGACATTGCCAGCCGTAGCCGGGCTGAGGCTGAGTCCTGGTACCGCGGCAAGGTAAGTGGCACAGGACAACTGCCTCCACACATGGCAGTGGGAGGAATGTGAGGTGTATATTAGAAAAGGCTTCTTTTGTCTGGGGATTCTGATCTTTGGGATGATAGTAAAAGCGCAGAGAGGGCTCAGGTTGGGGTGGTAGGGCAGGGCTGCCATGTTTGGTTGCGCAGGTTGAGCACTGTACAACCTGCACTATCATCTCTGCTGTCCTGAATGGTGGGATGTCCCATCCTAAGCCTCAAGGAGTCTCTCTGCCTCCCCCCAGTACGAGGAGATAAAGGCCACGGTGGTCCGGCACGGGGAGACCCTGCGCCGCACCAAGGAGGAGATCAACGAGCTGAACCGCGTGATCCAGAGGCTGACCGCCGAGATCAATAATGCCAAGAGCCAGGTAATGGTTGTTTGGGGCTACCCGGGTCCCACAGGCAGTGTGTGCTCCGTGTGGATCTCACCATTCATCCCCCAGCCCATGTGCATGAGTAGGGTCCCTGGTTGTAGTCACTCAGGGAGACCCAGGGGATAGGGCGGGAGGACTGTTCCTGGGGTGTTCCCAGCTGGGCGGGAGGCCTGGACACATGCAGGAGATGGACAGAGAGACCCAGGGACCACAACCCACCCTGTTCTCTTCTGGGTCCCCAGAACTCCAAGCTGGAGGCGGCCGTCAGCCAGGCTGAGCAGCAGGGCGAGGTGGCCCTCACTGACGCCCGCCGCAAGCTGGCCGGGCTGGAGGAAGCCCTGCAGAAGGCCAAGCAGGACATGGCCCGCCTGCTCAGGGAGTACCAGGAGGTGTTGAGCTCTAAGCTGGGCCTGGACATCGAGATCGCCACCTATAGGCGCCTGCTGGAGGGCGAGGAGCAGAGGTGGGTGCAGCCAGCACGATTGGGCTCAGATCCTCACCTGCAGACCTGACCCGTTTATTTGCCCCAATACTTTCCCAGCCCCCATTTCTTCTGCTCCCATCTTGGAACCCTTTCGGGGTTCCTCCTTGCCATGGGGAGAGGCTAAAAAGAATAGTCTTCATTGAGGTCCACTGCTTGATTTCCAATAGTCTTCTTGTATGATTTAATTAGGGACGACGGTTTGCTGGATGTCTGAGGGGGAAAAAAAACCCCTCTGATTCATAGTATTTGCTGATTCCAGTGGTGTAAATACTTCCATCATGGCTGATTTCAAGCTACCACTCTGACTTCATGAAGAATTGGCCAGAAATGTGCAAAAGAGGCTCTGTGAGCTGGTTGCAGAACACCACTTGTTAGGGGCGAGGATAGAAGGGGACCTCAAGCAGAAGGGGAAGATAGAAAGAAAGACATATTTCTATTAGGGAGATGGACAACCTGAGGCCCAGGGAGACTGCATTGTTCCAGGTCACGTAGCCAGTCTATGGGGCGGGGGAGGTGGGCTGGAGTTGAATTCCTGGGGGCAGGTGAAGAGATCTCTGCCTCTCGCTGCGTTTTGGCAGGTCTCACTTCCCAGACAGATTCTGGGAGAGCCCGCCCCTTGTGCTCTTTTGGGATAGAGCTGGGGAGATGCTGAGCTACTGGGGATGCTAGACCTCAGACCTTCTCCTCGGACCTTCTGGGGGGGGACTTGGGTGATTCCTTGGGTGACCAGGTTCAGAGCTGGTGACCACATGACTCCTGGGATCATTGCCAGGAACTCCTGCCCGGTCCTAATGCTGACCTTTTCTCTCCCTCATCAGGCTGTGTGATGGCATCAGCTCTGTGAATATCTGTGAGTAATTCTGGCCCGTAAGGGAGACACTGAGGTTAGACAGCGGGAAGAACATCTTAGCTCTGAGGGTGGACAGACCCAGGGCGTGGGGGTCCCGTTCATTTCCAGCCACACAGTTACAGAGGGTTGACAGGTCCTGAGTGGAACAATTCCTCACTCCAGGCCTGTCAGGGTGCCGGTCTTATTTTCTCCCTATTCAAACACGCTGGTCCATGTTCCAGAAAAGTGTCCAACACTTTTCTGGATTAAACAGGTATTTTATCAGCTCAGTGTCCCCAGGGAGGTCTTCCTGAAATCAGTTACAAAAGAGTAGATTAAGAAGGGGTTGAGATGGACTACAAGATGGACTCCCTTCCAGTGAGAATGGAAGTCCCGAGGACAGACCACGGGGAAGCTCCCATTGTCTTTGTCCCCGGAGATGTGGCTGAGCAGGAGCCGTCCACCTGGGTGCTCTAGGCTGGTAGGGAGGGAGTTCTGATTGGAGGTGGGGGCTGTTTGGGACCAGCTCCCCACCCCCACCGAGGGTTCTGACTTCTCATTATTGTCCCTGTGCAGGTGTGAGCAACTCCCAGGGCGGAGTCGTATGTGGGGACCTCTCAACCACCCGTACCTGCACCATCAAGTCCCGCGGAGTGGGAATCTGTGGCAGCAGCTATAAGAAGTGTTAAGTTGGCAGGGCTTGGAGGAGCACCCGAGCCCCCAGCCCTCTCACCTTCCCGAGGATCCCAGCTGGCCCTTCTGCCCAACCTGACCATGTGCAGCCTGGTGGCGGGTGCGATAGCTTGATCTCATGTGGACCCATCTTCCCTGCTGTCCGCTTCTTGTTTCTCGTTGCGTGGGAGTCCCCTCCTTGACTCCTGCCTTCTCCGGCTGAGAAAGGCTGTTGGGAGGAGTGACACGTGGATCTGTTCTGTCTGAGGATTCTGGGCTGCCTGAGCCCATGAGGAGGACAGCCCCTCCGCCCCCCACCCTCCCCTTCTCTTGCTCATCCCTTCCTTTCCCAAATCTTCTTTTCCTCCTTGCTGTCTGTGCTTAAAATAAAGTCATATAGTTCCTGCCATGGTTGTCAATCTTTCTGTCCATTATTTCAGGCCTGGAGGGGTGGGTGGGATCTCCAGGAGGGCACTCGACATGGTGGGGGCTGCTAGGGCCATGCCAGCGATCCATTCAATCGTGTGTTCAGGGCTTGCGGTGTAGAGCAGGGGGCTCTGAGGGCTCAGGGCTCCCCGAGGTAATTCTCCAGTGCTGGGAAGTGTCTGGCAGAGGCTTGTAGCAGGTGCTGGGCAGTGTTATGAGAATGAATGAATTCGTCTCCAAGGTTCCCAGCTGCCCAAAGGGCATCTCCATTTGAATGTTGCCCTGATATTTGGAATTCAACATGCCTTCAAAACATCTCATCATTTTCCCCTCTACTGATACTCATTTCTGAGCTTTCCCTCTTTCTATCAGTTCTTCCTGAAATCTCCAGCTTAAAACCTATTTTCCCCACCCAATGAGTCATCAAACCTTGTCAATTTTTTCTTTGAAAAATGCCACCAGGAACTTCTTTTCTTGCAATATGTTGGACTAGGAACTCTGAAAAACCCTTTGTCATAAGTCGCTTAAAATTCTGGATTATATACTTAAAAACTATGTTTTAATTCATCAACTATAGCAAGAAGGTATGGGAGATCATCAGAGGCAAAAACAACAAGAAAGCATGACTCCAGGGAGGGATGGGAAGGGATGCAGCAGGTTGGCATGGCAGGGGCACCTGTCGGTCACTGGTGGAGTGGGAGGGAAGCCCACCGTGCTCACGGATGGGGCACAAGAGTAGGCCCCTGAAAGGGAGAGTGGACGCCATGTCCCTAACAGACAACTGAGGCCGTCTCCCGCACCGGGGGAAGCAGGAAAAGACTCTGCAAGGGGAGAGGAAGGAAACGGGCCTTCTTGACCCTGGCTTTGGGTAAAGGGAAAAATGTTTTCCCTGATAATTCTGAACTACAAGTTTGCCCTCACATAGGTTTGGCTTGGAGTTCATATTTTTTTCTGTGGTAAAAACCTACAACACCCAAGGTGAGAACATAGTTTCAAATGAGCCCAGATTGATGTTTCCCCCCTAAATCTGGCAAAAGCAAATGCAAATCCTCTCTAGAAGAATGCCATGAAAACTCAGGCTTCTGGGAATTCTCCGAGAGAGTCCCAACAAATGCAAGCTCACAATTAAACAAAGGTCGTGAAACGTGAGCAAAGATGCCATCATAAGCGGGAGTCAGCAGAAGCACCCCACTCCAGAACCCTCCCTGTGAAGACTGAGGATACTGGAATTAATCAGAGGCAGAAAAAACTGGGTGTGTTTCATATGTTAAAAAAAAAAAAATAAAAGAATGCTAATACATAACCTAGGAATAAGAGCTTTTTAAAAATAATAGACTGACCTGAAAAAGAATCAAATAGAATTTCCAGAAATGTAAACTATAACAATTATATGAAAACCCCAACAGATGGTGAAACAACACATTAGGCCCAATTAAAGAGAGAGTAAGTTGACAGATAAATCTGAAGAGATTTCCTCGGATGTAGCACAGAGAAACAAATAAAGGGAACGTATGAAAGAGAAATCAAGAAGAATGGACCCCAAGATGGCCCAGATGTTGGACTGAGCAGAAGAAGACTTCACAGAAACTGTTATATGTTTGGAGAACTAAAAGGGTATATAATCTTAGTGAGTGAAAACAGAGAAATGGAAGCTATAAAAAGAACAAAATGAAAATTCCAGACTTGAAAAGTGCCATAACTGAGATGAAAAATTCAATGAATGGGGTGAACGGCAGATTGAAGGTATCAGAAGATGGTGTCAGTGAACTCGAAGACAGATGAATAGAAATTTTCCAATTGAAACCATAGAGAAAAAATATCGAAGAAAAAAATAACAGAGCCTCAGAGACCTGTAGGACGTTATCAAGGAATCTAACTTCTCTGTAATAAGCATCCCAGAAGAAATAGAGAGTGAGAATGAGGTGGAAGAATAGTTGAAGGAACAATTTCCTATATTTGATGAAAAACATCAGCTTATAGTCTAAGATGTCAGAGAGCCCCAAGTACAATAAATACAAAGGTATCACAGGCATATCATAGTGAAAATCCTGAAAACTGAAGATAAATAAGCTAGAAAGAAACCAGAAAAAAAAGGTACATCACATATAGGGGAGCAATAATAATTACTGCTTACCAGTTATCAGAAGCAAGAGGGGCCAGACAACAATAAACCCAGAATTTTATAATCAGCAAAAATACTCTTCAAAACAAGGGTGAAGGAAAGACATTTCAGAAACACAAAAGTGGACTGAATGTGTCACCACCAGACCCGCAGGACAAAGAAAGGATGACGGAGATTCTGCAGGCTGAAACGAAACGACATCAGACTGAATCTCAGATCTCGAACAGACACTTTACAAAAGGAGGTGTATTAAGGGCCAATAAGCACACGAGAAGTAGCTCGTCGTTCTTAGTCATCAGGGAAATCCAAATTAAAACCACAATGGGAAAAAAAATCTAACACCCACTAGGCTAAAATGTGAAAGACTGACAATACCATGTGTGGGGCAGCTGGAATTTTCATGGGGTGTAAAGTGGCATAGTCATCTTGGAAAATAGTTTGGCAATTTCTTATAAAGTTAAACATACACTTAACAAATGACACAGCAATTCCATTCCTGGATGTTTGTCCAAAAGTAATGAAAATAGATTCACACAGAGACGTGTATATGAATTTCATAGGAGCTTTATTCACAATAGCTGCAAAGTGGAAACAATCCAGCTGTTTATCAACTGGTGAATGGGTACATAAACTGAGATGTATTCATGCATTGGAATATTACTCAGCAATAAAAAAGAATGAACTAATGACTCATGAAACAATGTGGATGAATGTTAAAAACATTATGCTAAGCAAAAAATGTCAGACACAAAAGAGTTTACTGTATACTCCTAGTCACATGAAGCTCTAGAACTGGCAATACTAATCTACAGTGACGGAAATTAGGACGGTGGTTGCCTGGGATGGGGTGAGGTGATTGACTGCAAAGGGGCATGAGGGGTCTTTCTGAGATGATGGAAAGGTTCATATCTTTATTTAGCAGTGGTTAAATGGGGACATACATCTGTTAGAACTTGTTGATTTGTGCGTTTAAAATGTGTGCATTTTATTGTATGTAAATTATATCTCAAGAAAGTTGATAAACTAATGATTTAAAAATTTATAAGACATCTAGAAATAAATCTAACATATGTGAAAGACCTATACCTAGAGAAATATAACCTTTATGTAAAATGTTAGAGGAAATGAAAGATAGCAAAGCAGATTTAACTAAATGAAGAGATATACCATGTTCATAGATAGGAAGCTTTACTTTCATAAAGATATCAATTCTCCTTAAACTGAGTTACACAATCAATGCAACTACCATCAAATTCCAAACAAGGATTTACATAACTCTTAACAAGTTGATTCTAAAATTTATGGTGAGGAACAAAGATCAAGAATAGTCAAGGCCCTGATGAAAAAGAATGAATCAGTATTTGCCCTTTCAGAGATTATGACTTGTTATAAAGCTATAGTAATTCAGTGTAGTATCCACACAAGAACAGATAAATTGACCAATGGAACAAAATGGAAAACCCCTCAATTGACATATATATTGTCTATTCTTGTGTGTGTGTGTCTATATATATAATATAAGTATATTAAATATATAAATGAATTATATATAATACATAAAGTTTTATATATATATATACTTTATAAATCTATATCTATATCTCTTTGATACATAAAGCTGTGGTATGGCAGATCAATCAGTAGCAACAGAGGGACTATGTACCGGTTTTCCCTATGGAAAAAAATGAAATTGAATTCCTGCCTTTTATTATTCACAAAGTCAGTTACAAGCAAATTAAAATGATAAATGTCAAGTGCAAAACTTTAAATTTTTTAGAAGAAAAAATTAGAGAATGTCTTCCTGACCTTAATGTATGGAAGGATTTTTAAACAAGGTACATAGAGCGCTTAATATAAAAGAAAAGATTAAATTAGTCTACATTAAATTTCAGAACTTTTATTTATCAAAATATTCCATAAAGTGAAAAGACAAGCCATAAATTTGAAGATGAAATTTGTGATACATATAAATGACAAAGTAGTAATATCTGGAAATATAAAGAATACTTATAATCCAATAAGAATAAGGCAAACAACTCAAGAGAAAAAATGGGCAGAAGAAAAGGAAATACATACGAATAATAAACATTTAAAGAGATAATTCAGCCTCAATACTAATCATGAAAATGCAAAGCAAGACCAAAAATGAGATTGATTACACCAATAATTATTGAAAATTCAGATGCATTGGAGAGGATATGAATCTTTTCTACTCTGTCGATCAAAGTGTAAGTTGTTATTATAATGACTTTGGCCAGTAATTCTTGTCTTGTAACCTTGAACATTTGACCATCCTATGGCCCGGACATTCAACTCCTGGATGTATATCAAAGAGAAATTCTCATATAAGAGCATCAGGGGACATTTAGAAAAATGTTCATAGCACCAACTTTGTAAGAAGAAAAAACAAAACAAAACAATAACAGAATTACATAAAATCTGGAATATTCACTCAGTAGAATACTATGAATCTTAGTGGAGGAATCCTAATTACATAATACTTTTTTAAAAACCAAGTCTCTGTGTATCATCTTTTTCATAAAAAAAGAAAACCAAACAAGAAAAGCTAAATATATCTTTAGGCATATGCCTGTATGTGATAAAAGTAACAAACAAGCAAGAGAATGATGACACACATTCAAGGAAGTGGTGACCCCTAAGGTGAGAAATAGGGGACAGGGTGGGGAAGGAGTGTGCAGGTGGATAAAAATTAATAGTAATCTTTTGGTTCTCGTGTCAATAGGTGGGCTCACAGGTATTTCATTTTCATTATATTATTAAATAAATAATAAAAGCAATGTGCTATTTATATGAAATGAACCCAAAACATAAGATCATAAATTGAAAGTGAGAGAAGGTGTCACGGTGATGGGCTCGTGTATTGTACACAGCAGGAGTAATTGTTCATTAAACTTATTTCAGTTCATCTGTATGAATATGTATGTAGGTACCGATTCATGATATAAAATGTATTTCTTTTTTGAGTTGTGGTTAAAAACGTTCGACAGCCCATATCCTGAAGAACCTCTTGCCAAACTACACCAGCAGTTATGTACAAAAAAGTTCAAAGCAGCATTACTTGTGATAACAGACATAAAAACACACATATGTAAGGGCCAGCCCCAGTGGGTAGTCTAGTTGTTAAGTTCAGCGTGCTCCGCTTTGGTGGCCCGGGATTGGTTCCCAGGCACAGACCTACACCACTCGTCGGTCAGTGGCCATGCTGTGGTGGCAGCTCACATACAAAAAGAGGAAGATTGCCAGTGGATGTCAGCTCAGGGTGAATCTTCCTCAGCAAAAAACCCCAAAAAACAAAAATCAAAAACCACGCATATACCTACCCATAGGAAAATGGAGAAGTATTCATAGATTGGAATACTACACAGCACTGAAGATAAAGAACGCTACATGCACCAGAAAGAATGAATCTCACAAACAGATTGTTGAGGAAAGAGTACGTCATTGAAGCACACAGTCTAATTCTATTTATACAGAGCTTAAAGGTAGGCAAAACCAAAGAGTTTCTTAGGGATTCACACACACATGATAAAATGATAAAGAAAAGCAAGAAACGATTAACGCAAAAACCAGCATAGAGGTTACTTTGGAGATTGGAAAGGGTCAGGGGTGGAGGATGCTGTGATCAGGAAAGCCCACAGGGGGCTTCAAAGGTACTGGTGGATACACAAGGATTTGTTTCATTACTGTTGCTATTTGAGTCGTCAAATGTATGTTTTACATGCTCTTTGCACGTCTGAGAAATGTAAAAAAGGAAAAGAAAATGCCGACAGCAGCTTGAGCTCTCTGTCCCTGGATACTCCTTCAGTTCAGAGTCATCATCCCAGATTTCCTACCTAGTCTTGGAACTGGAGTCCCCAGGCCCAGGTTCTCTCCCTCCTGTCCATCTTCCACATTGCTACCAGACAGGCCTTCCTAAATTGCATTTCACACCAGGCGACTGACCTCCTCAAGCACCTTCTGTGGCTCCCCACTGCCCATTCCACAAGCCCAAGTTCCTCTGTTCCACACATTTCCCCTACCTGAAGTACCTGTCTTCCCCCTACCTTCTCCTTCCTTCAAGGCCCATTCCAGCCCAGGGACCTCCACTTTCTCTTCTGGGCTCACAGAAGGGCCCCTTCCACCCACGGTCAGAACTCTGCAATTGTAACAAGGTGAGGTCACAAAGCCCCCAGAAAGGAGAGGCCTGGTCCTCAGAGGTGAGGATTCTGGGAGCTCCTCGGGCTGCAGCTGGACTTAGGTGCTCACAGAAGGCGTCGAGCAGACCGCAGCTCCCTTCATCATGGTGAGACTCGTCCACGTGGCTGACGGGCTCACAGCGGGGGAGGCGTCTTGGACTCTACCTAGATCTGTTGGCCCCAGCCAGGCACAAGCTTGTCTGCTGTGTCTACAGCCTCTGGGAATGGGAGCAGGAGAGCGCGGGCGGTGGGAATAGGGCAGAGAGTGGCAGGAGATGACGTTTTGCAGTCTGTTCATATCCGTTGCCCCACACCCTGTCTGCCTTGGAAAGAAACTTGCACTGGGCTGACATGAGCAGTTCCTATTCTCTGCATTGAAGTGTGTGTGTGACATTATGTCTCTCAGGGTGTAGAGCAAAAAGCGTGGGCTTAAGATGCAGTCCGGCTCAGCCGTTGAACAGCAGGGCCACTCACGTCCCTCTGGGTCCTTAGTCCTTTGCACGGCAGATGCCATGAGCATCAGCTTGCCCAGGGAAACATAAGGGAGGCAGCAACACCTACCTGGCCTATTTCACGGGTGGTCGTGGGGCCCCAGGAGATGGTGGAGGTAAATGACAGGACAGCATGAGGCTGTGCCAGTGTCAGTTACTGTGCCCAGGCTGGTCATGTGCTGGCATGTGGGGACAAGACGCAGGGAGGGAAAAGGCCCTCTGATTTTGTCCCTGTGGACAGCACTTCCCATAATGGCCTTTGGTTTGGGGAAGAATCCAGAATTTGGATCCCCGTCACTGATTAAGAGCATTCATCAAGTTAAGGAAGTTTCTTCACACTCTTAGATTTTTAAAAGTATTTTAAAATTAGGAATTGTTGAATTTTATTAAATGCTTTTTGTGTTAATTTAGATGATCCTGTGTGATGAAGGGAGGATAAGTGATTTCCTAGAGTTTAACTAACCCTGTTACTGGGATAAACCCTGTGCGATCTGAGTCCGAAGCCTCGATTAAACAGATTGCTGCTCTGCCTTGTTGCCTTTGTGCCGGACTCCACGCTCCCTCTGGCGTCCCCAGGCCTGGTGGAGCACCCACCACTGGCACAACACAAGCGCATTTCATTCTCTCAACCACCCTTGGGGATGGGGAAGATTACCATCCCCATTTTACAGATGGAGAAAAGAGAGGCCCAGAGGAGTTAGATGACCTGCCCGTGATGGAAGGCGGATGGGTGGGCACTGGAACTGCCTAGCGGCCTCATTCGAGCACCCTTGTCTGCTCCCCTCATCTCCCTGAGCCTCCCCCCTACTCTGCTGCCCCCACCCCACAGTGTGAGGAGATAAAGGCGACCGTGCAGAAACACGCGCAGAGCCTGAGGCACAGCAAGGAGGAGCTGAACAGACTCAACCAGGCCATCCAGCGGCTGACTGTGGAGGTGGACGGCGCCAAGAGTCAGGTGAGGGTGGGAGCAGGGGCGGCAGAGGGCTGACGGTGGGGGGTGTGTCCACTGTTCGTGACAACTAGACTGGACGTCTCCCCCTTCCTTCGGAATCGATGGACAGAGTTTCTCGTTGTGAGTGTCTGGGCAAACAGGAGTGTGGCTGCAGGTGCCTGGCAGGCTTACATTGTCTAGGACTCTGTATTTCACGTGGGTAAGTAATTGCCATGTGGGTAAATAGGGATGAATATGTATGCTTGTTTCTATATCGTTTTTTATGTGTATGTACATTTTTATGCCTGTGTGTTTTGTTTATCTTACACAGCATTAAATTTGAGCCCATCTTCAGAACTTAAAAGATTTTACCTAGAACTCCAGTTTTTTGGGTTCTCTTGAAAAATGTGCAGATCTGGCACTATTAAACTATGATCCCACATGGTAGTATTTGGCTGGGGAAGAGAGGACTCTACCTTCTCTGTCGTCTTCACAGGAGGATATGCTCCTGTGTATGCCACAGTCCCCACCAGTCCGTATTGCCTCTTTTGACACCGAGGCAGAGGGTTCTGGGCCGTTTACTATCCCCTTGAAAGAGAAAAGGTGCTGAACCTCTGTCTCTATCTAAAGCAAAGAAATGAAAGACCGAAAACATGAGAGAGGTTCCAGCAGTCTCAGGAAAATGGGAGCGTGTATCTCTCCTTGTGGAACTGGACACTGTTGATTATATTTAACATTTGGCGCCCCCAGCCAGGCGTCTGCAGATGTTTGTGTTCACGACTCAGGCTTTAGGTCTTCGGAGAGAGCTTCCCGCAGGAATGCTTCCCTCCTCAGCCGCCCTCTCCGTCCAGCCCCTGGCCACGCTCCGGCCTGCAGAGGGAAAGGGTTCTGTTCCCTGTCGGTCTGTCTTGCTTTCTGCAGTTACAAGTGTCTCAGGCACTGAGGGATATTTGGGGGCCTCTCGCTTCTCCAGAAGTAATGACTTCGAGAAGGGACAAGCTGTTCAGGTTCTGGGGCGGCAGTGTGAGTGGGTGGGCCCAACGTGGTTCAGTCTCCCACCAGCCACAGCTGCGCTCATTCCCCCCTGGGTCCCTAAGCAGCAAGCACTCCTCACTAAGGCAAGCACTTATTATTATCATTTTCCCCAGAGACTACACATTAGAGTTTCCTGCGAGGAAAGGATATTCCTCCTGTTAGTTTCTCTGATGAAACCGTAATCCCAGTGCATTACGTGCTAAGGGGAATTTGATGCTTCCTGATCCGAGCTCACATTAGAAGTGTCGCCACACTGGATGTAAAAAGCTTTCTCTCAGCTGTCCCAGATGTCCGGCCCCAAATCTTCACCCTGGGAGCGGGGTACACATTTAAACCCACGTTTCCGAACAGGCGTGCTCCCTCCTCACAATGCTCTCTAATGCCTCCTTGGCCCTCCAGCCTCTGAGAAAGGTCTGGATCCTTGAGGGGAGGGGCATGGGGGCCAAGGATGTCCTTCTGTCCACGGTCTTCCCTTCGCCCCCAGCCCTGCGAACTTGAGACAGCCAAGGACTCGCCTGCTCTGCAGGAGGAAGGTGCCTCCGGCAGCGCCAAGGGCAAGCTGGCCTGGCTGGAGGCCGCTCTGCAGCGGGCCAAGCAGGACATGGTACGGCAGCTGCGCGAGTACCAGGAGCTGATGATCGTCAAGCTGGGCCTTGACTTCGAGATCGCCACCTACCGCAAGCTGCTGGAGGGCGAGGAGAGCCGGTGAGGGCTGGGCAGTGCCCTGGACAGCGAGGAAGGCAGGGACACAGGGAGGTCCCCACCTGGGTCCTCACCAGCTGGGGAGGGGTGGGGAGAGGGAGACCGGGCATCCAGGGATTCGTTCTCCCGGAGCCTGTTTTTTCCTACCCTCTTACAGCCCTCTGGAAAGGTCCCAGCTAGTGAGCACCCTTGGCCCCTGGGATGGGGAGACTCATAAAGTCATTCACTCCCAGGATCAGAGAGCAGGGGCCAGTGTGTCCATCAAGACAGCTTCAGGGACCAAGACCCAGCCAGTGGAGTAAGGTCCCCAGGGTAGAGTGCCTTCCTCTCAACTCTGCCCCTCTCCCCACAGCCTCCAGATGCTTACACCAGGCGGAGGGGAGGGAGAGGGAGCCCACCACGCAACAGGCATGCTGCATTCATTACCTCCCACGTTTACTCACCCCCACAAAAACCCTGGGAGGGCTACTATCCCCATTTTACAGATGAGGAAACTGAGTCTCAGAGGATAGAGGACCACCTCAAGGACACGCAGGTAGAAAGTGATTGGCTGAGGCTTGAACGATATTCTTCAGATAATTGAGCTCTCTTCTCTGTGGTCTCCTTTAAAATGCTCCTCCCTCTCCCCACCATGGTCTCTCCTTTCAAGATGTTGAGGCCAAAGAAAGTGTAGATGCGTTGCCTTCTCCCTCTTCCAAGAAGTCATCAATAAAGGGGAGAGTTATTGAATTGAAAGCAGGAAGGACTGAGTTTAAAGGTCCAGAAGGAGTCTTTACTTCAAAGAGGTGTGGGGATCCGAGAGCAGTAAGGAGGTGCAGGATGGAGAGCTCTGCGGGTCTGCAGAGGGCCGGGAGGGTTCTGTCGTGGAGGAGGATATTCTGCCTAGCAGTCAGAGGCACTCACTGCTTCCTCCTTCTCCCCGCAGGCTTGGTCTGGGATTTGGGACCGGGAGTGTCAGTAAGTAAATAAGAGGTGTGACTTGGTTAGAGGGGTAAATCTCGACGCCCCCCTCACCCCCCCCCCCCCCCCCCCCCCCCCGCCCCCGCGTGCATCTTCTTGGGAAGGGCTTGTGGCTTCCCTGGACCCACCACCCAGCACTTCTTGGGGCTGCTTCCTCTGGGCGTCTCCCTTTGGTGGGGGGCCGTTTCTTCTCTTGGGGATGATTCTTTGTTTTCACAGGTGTTGGGGGGAGGGGTCCTGTGGTCTGTTCTTCGTCGGGGGAGGTTCTGTCTGTTTGTCCTGGGGTGTAGGAGGAAGTTCTGTGGCTTTATCCTGTAAAAGAGACTGTTTTATTCTCGGATGGGGAGAATCTGCGTGTCTGACTTCAAGGAGGGGGGATTCTTGAGTCTGTTTCTTGGGGGAAGGGGTCTGTGTGTCTATTTCTTTAGCGAGTTTGCAGGTTTGTCTCCTGGCGGGGAGGAGGGTCAGTGCATCTGCCCCCGGGGGAGGAGTCTGTCTGCCTTCTGGGGCTGAATGGGGGCGGGGCGATGGGAAGAGGGCGTTTCCTCCCTCCAACAGCCGCTCTCCGCTCAGCCCTGGGCAGCGCCCCCACCTGCGGGCCTGGCTCTGCCGCGGGCGCGGCCCCCCCGCCGCCGCCGCCGCCGCCGCCGCCGCCTGGCGCGGGCTCCCTGGAGACGAGCGCCCCTGGCGGCGGCTGCGCGCTCTGCGGCTCCCCCGGCTGTGTCGGGGCCTTCAGCTGCACCGGCCCCCGCGGATGCTAAGCCCTCTTGCCCCGCCCCGGAGAAGTCAAGGAACCCTCGCTTCTGCTCCTGAAGACTTGGCCCTGTGTCTCAGACGCCCCCTCCCACGGATCTGGCCCTCCCCTCACCTCTGCCTTTTGTACCCCACCCTGGAGCGTAAGGTCTTGGAATGTAGATTCCTGGTCGGTGACAGACCCGTCCCCAAGGCGGAGAGCGCCTGGATGCTGTGATCCTCGGGAGGCCTGGCTTGTGGCTTATCTGCGCCCAGCCCTCTGCCCCTCTGAACTGCCCCATCCCTCTTTTCCTGGGACTCCTCCTTTGCAATAAAAAGTTCTGTAGTGGACTGAGCCGCCAGCCTGCTTGTGCCTGGTTCCTTATGCTATTGGGAAGCAAAGACAAAGCTGGCCAGACTTGGGGCGGCGACAACACTACCAAGAAGCCGCCCTCCCCTTATGGTGTGTGGGTCCGCATGACTTCAGTTTATGGTGATATTACAGAACTAGGATCCAAGGTGGGGAGGGGATGTGATCAGAGGGCCCTCGTGAAAGCCACAGAAGGGTTAATTCATGCAGAGGGTCTGCTTGTCCCCTAGTCTGGGGTCTGCAGTCAGCTGAGGAGCTGAGAACTGCATTCATTCATTCACTTACTCCCTCTAGAAATACTTATTGAAAGCCCTCTGAGGGTCAGAGCACTCGGTGAGTGAGACCACACTCTAATCCTGGCCATCTGGGGCAGACGTTCCTGGCGGGAGGCAGGCCCTACACAAGGAGACAGACCAGGAGAAGAGAGTGGGATGCGGAGGAGGACGAGCCTTGGACGGCTGGCCAGGGGCACTTGTGGACAGGCCCTGGGGGAGATGGCCCTGGCGGGATTGGGGCTGGGGGAGATGAACACGGTCAGGTGGCTAAGGCCCGAGTTCTAGTTTAAAGGTGATCTGATGGTTTGCTGGGAACAACCTACTAACCAGCTATGGTGGAGGAAAACGTGGGCGTTGGAGTCAGACGGCGATTCTGGCTCTGCCTCTGCTCTCAGGGCTATTGCGTAGTTTGGTCTGAGTTTTCACGTGGCCACTGGACTTTCGGGGGCAGAAGACAGGCCAGTTTGGGGAGTGGGATGGCCAGCGAAGGGCTGGGTTTCCGGGCTCTTTCCTTGCCACATAGGCCCTGGAGAAGCCTCGGTTCAGTGAGCTCACATTCTTTTCTGTTGCACAAAGGATTACATCATCCACACATCCGGGGAACAATGGCTACTGCTTTCCATGTCCCTGGGTGGGGCTAAGGTACATCATTGGCCAGACGCCCTGGGTTTACCTTTTAAGGTATGCTAGAGCCAGGGTGTCTGCTGTGTTCTCCTGGGTCCCTGCCCGGAGAACAGGTATCCCAAAGGCCCCCTTCCTGGTAAACAGAGCAGTCTCATGCAAGAGGAATGTGACCCAAACTTGGCTGGCAGGCTGCCACCCACCTTGAAGGGTCGGGGACACGGCCCCACAGGACTCACGCATCAGCCCTGTTTGATCAATCCTGGGCGACAGCAACTGTGTAAACATTCTTACCAACCGTCCCAATGCTAGCACTGCCTGAAAGCAGGGCCACCCTCTGTAGGACTTGTCGGTCGGGCTCCAGTTCCCACATTTTGCTGGGAGGTAACGACATTCTCTGATTTTCAAGGTCAGGTTTTTTCTGCTCCTGCTGTGCTGGTCATGTCAGAGAAGGAACTTTGTGCACAGGGAGAATACCACTAGGAGTTGTCGGGAGGGTTATGGTGAGCCTTCCGCAGCAGCTCTCACCCAGGGCTGGCCGCCTACGTTTTCCTTTTCCCAATCCCGAGCCTGAGGTCGGTCCGGGAGATCCCAAGGGCTGTGGGATTTGAGACTCTTGCTGGGCCAGGGCCACGTGGGCCACCAGCAATGTTTGTGGTTTGGGGACAGATTCTCTGAGTGGCTCCCCTGGCCCTGGGCCACATTCCAGCCCGGGGAGGGAGAGAACTGCTATTTATGGTGCATTTATGGAGAGTCAGTCACCAGCCCATTTACAAACTTTGTGAGTGGGTGACTTCTGAAGGGAAAGAGTTGTCACCGTTCGGTCGTGGCTTCTCAGCAGGAGGAGGACCAGAAGGGGTGAACCATCTGTCGGCTCCCCATGCCTGCCTCACACTTAATACACTTAAAAGTGATGGAGGCAACTTCAAGTCCATTGATGGACGCCCCTCGAGGCCAGTGACTGCTCATCCGTCCATCTCCAGGCCTAGAGGTGAACGGGGCTGGGCCCTGCGGTCCTGTTGGCCTGTCCTTGGACGTGTTGGGCCCTCTTCTTTCACCATTAACGTGTCTCACCCTATGGAAACCCCATGGGAGTCTCTTGATGAGTCTAATTGTCATCCTCCTGTTGCAGTTTCATCTGCGATGTATTAACCAGGCCCGCCTGGACTGAGGAAGGAAGGGTCGGATTCTGTTCCCCATTTGCTGTTACCTTGGCCCAACTCTTCCCCTGTTTCCGGGCCCCAGTCCCGCCCTCCCGCAGCTCTTACTGGTGAAGATTCATTTATCCTTTTTCCTTTTCCTCCTGGCTTAACCTCTCTGCACTACAGTTGATCTGTAAAGTAAGAATGGGACCCGTCACAGGGCAGTTTGAGAATTAAATATATTACTGTAGGCAGAGTGCTTAAACATAATAAGAGCTATCTAAATGTAATTAACATTTCACTCACTGGAGTTCTGGGCAAGGGTTTTGACTACCTTTGAAGAAGGCGTTACAAAGTCCAAGGCCAACTGGCCTTCCTCTGGCCCCACTGGAGCTGGAGTGCCCATAAAGCAGTGGGGGTGGGTAGGTGAGCCCGGGGCTAGAGCTCGGGCCCCTAGCCAGAGGGCACCTCCCCAGTGTGACAGCCAGCAGCACCCGCCCATCACCAGTCTCACCTCAGCCCAGTTCTCTATCCGTGACCCCACCTCAGCAGCACATGAGTCCACTTGTGCACCCACATTGCACTCACGTCCACACGTACCCACAAAACTCCTCTCTTCAGCATGTCTACCCAGCAGACACACATTCACACATATAATCACATGTCGAGAAACCCTCCGGCACTCACACATATGTGTTTCCACACAGATGCCCAGAGATGTGTGCACACCCGGGTCCAATCCTGCTGTTCCGCTCACAGACAGCTGCCCAGAGACAGAGCTGTGCAGAATGAAGATGCCGACAGTGTGCACCCAGCGCAGCTGCATGGTGCCCAAGCTCCCTGCTTCCCTCCAGCTCCTAATCCTGTCCCCCGTCTCCAGCAGAAGAAGGGAGCTTTCAATTGGTAAGGGACCTTAGCAGCCATCCGGTCCAAACATTTTTTTCTCACTTATGAATACACTAAGGCTCAGAGAGGGGAAGTGCTTGCTAAAGGACACACAGCAAGGTGTTCATTTCCTCCCTGTTCTGCATCGTGGGCATTGTGTGTTAAATCACTCCCCCTTGCCCCTCACCTGAGCCTGTCCAGGAGTGGGAGCCTAGAGGGAGGTGAGGATTGTGGCTCTGGAGCAGGAAAGAGGAGAAGGTTCAGAGCTGGAGGGAGGGTGAGAGAGTGGAGGAGGCAGGTCATCAAGGCCCAGCTGGGCTGATGAGACCAGTGAGACGGGAAGGGAGGGGTCAGTTGGCAGAGCTGAGAAGTCCCTCGAGCTGGTGCCTTCCGAGCTGGGGAGGGATGGAGGGATGGAGCGGGTGCCTGGGCCTCAGGTCCGGACTCCTGATGGGGCTGCTTCTGAGCTGTGTGGCGTCACAGCACAGAGGGCTGGCTAGAACAGTGGCACACTCTGGAACTCTCCCAGGGCTCTGTCCTGCTCAGAATTCCATCACGGGGGTGGAGGGCCAGGTTGGTGGCCAGGAGAACAGGGATTGGTCCTGTCCCTTCAAAGAGCCCTTGTCTTTTCAAACCACTGGCTTCTGGTCTCTAAATATTCTTAATTATTTCCATTGCCCTGAGGGCTCACATTTCTGCTCCAGTTTTCTGGGCCTGGGACTGGAAGTGTGGAGATTCACCCCGCTGTCCAGATGTATGTTGGGGGACTCGCCTTGGCCCATAGTGAAGCTGAGGGACCATCTCCCTACTCCCACCGCCACTTGTAAGGGCCTTTTCAATATGTGTGTGCGTGTGGGGGGCTGGGGGGGACAACAGTTCCCTGCATGGAGGAGCTCCATGGCCCTGGAAGACGTGGAGAGTTCTCTCTGATCACAGATATAAGTGTAAAGAGAGGCAGGCCACAGCCGTGTCCCTGGAGGGATTGCTACTTTATATTCTGAAGAAGAATACAACTAACGAGAAACACATATTGTGGTTATTTTGTGGCAGGCAAGAAGCATGTTATGATGTGAAATTCCTTAACCCTCCCATCAGCGCTATGAGGTAAGTGCTCTTATCATTCTCAATTTAGACATGCGGAAACTGAGGCACAGAGAGGGTAAGTAAATGCTCAAGGTCACTCAGCTAGGAAGAAACAGAGCCCAGTTCGGACCCCAGCAGTCTGGCTCCAGAGCCCGGGTGCTCACCTCTACGCCACATCATCTTCTTGCTGCATGCTGTTTTCTATCTTCGGGGGTAATGTATCAGCTATGGCAGGCCCCCAAACCCCCAAAGGACTCCATTAAAAAAAAAGGTAGCGGCATCAAAGGCTTTCTGAAAGTTTGTCATGTTCACGTATTTACCCCTTAAAGAATTCTCATAAATTACTCAGGCGTGAGTCTCCCCCACGAAGCATTGAGTGATGTTTCCTTAAGCTTGGAGTGACTGGTGAATCAAATTTTTGTGATCCATCAGTTGGCAGTTGGGCACAGGGATGTTTTCTGGGAGGCAGCTGTGGTTTAGTGAAGCGAGCACTGGAGTGGCATTCAGGGTCCCCCAGCTGCACCAGTGACCTCAGTGTCAGTCAGGCCCAGCAGCCACCTGTGTCTGAGCTCCATCTGAGAGATGTATCATGAAGGTGGGGTGGACAAAATCACATCTTGTGGGGGCCCAGCACAACTCTTGGCTAAATCTGAGACTGCTGTGACCCCAGGGACGGAGGACCGTCCTGGAGACCCCAGACTAGGCCTTTTTCTGCTTCTTGTGACTTTGGGGACCCTCCCAAACCGCGACCCTTGAGGAAGATAACAGAGGTGCAGACAAGGCGCAGGGTTGGCTACATTGATTTATTGGAAACAGACAGAGACGGACACGGCAGACGAGGAAAGGAAAAGGCTGGGGGTTTCTGGCTATTGGCCCCACGGCAGCCTGGTCCTCTCTGCACGGCAGCCTGGTCCTCTCTGCGCCGCAGCTCCCTTCCTGCGTGCGCCAAAGGGACTTCTTTCTGGGGTAGCCCTTCCCAGCAGAAAGAGGCAGACGGAGGAAAAGGGGATCGCAAGTAGACGTGAGAGGCCAGGAGTGGGGCGGGCCTTTCAAAGCGCGAGGGAAGTAGCGGAGTGCCTGCTCCGCCCGGGCATGGGCGGGGCTGGACCAGGCGGGGCGGGCCGGGCCAGGCTGCGTAGGGGAGATGCCTGGGCCGGGGGTTTGAGCTGGGGCGGCTAACATTTACGGCAGCTGCTGGCGTAGGAGCCCACGCCGCAGGAGCTGATGCCGCAGGAGCCCACGCCGCCGGTGCCCAGGCCACAGGACGTGATGGAGTTGCAGGGCGCGCAGGGGGCGCACAGGCCGGTGCTCACCGCCAGGTTCCCGGTGCAGGGGGCGCTGCAGACGCTGCCCGTCACAGGCCGGGAGCCCGACACGCAGAGGTCCCCGCAGACGACCCCGCCCCGGGAGCTGCTGACAGCTGCGAACGCCAGAGACCCCGCTGAGTCAAAATTCTGGGGGGCGAGTCATCCCGCTTCCCTGACGATGCCCCTCCCCAGGCCCTGAGTGCTGGGTTTTAAAAGTAAGGAGCATCTTTACTTGACCACTCTAGGTCCATTTAGCCCCAAAGCTGTGGGTTTTCCTGCTCGCTGACCCCAAATCCCTCCTTCTGGGAGGTCAACCCACTCTTTCATAGTTAGGTTTCAGGGAAACCCCTCCTCCCGGACTCCCCCATCCCTTCCGGGAAGGGAGTAATCCGTCCACATAGGGCCCGTGCTACTCACAGACATTCACAGCCCCAACGCCTTCACACAGCCTGACAGGGAAGGAGAAAAAGGCAACGTTAGTGGCTCCCCAGAGCTGCAGACAGAGCACCACAAATCCCCGGGGGCTCGCCCACAGGAGGTCAATACTGCAGGAGCAGAGGGTCTGAGGGAGGGGCCCTCCCAAACTGCGGTCTCCCCAAGAGTGATCTGTAATACGTTTGTCCCAGACCGCTGGCACTGCTGAGCCAGGAGAAAGGGTGGCCTTAGTTCAAGGGGCAGGAAGGGGCAGCTCAGGGCCAGGGTGGGTTGGGCCCCACCTCTGCTCCTCGCCCTCCAGCAGGCGCCTGTAGGTGGCGATCTCGATGTCCAGGCCCAGCTTGGCATTCATCACCTCCTGGTACTCCCTGAGCAGGCAGGCCATGTCCTGCTTGGCCTTCTGCAGGGCCTCCTCCAGCCCGGCCAGCTTGCACTTGGCGTCGCTGAGGGCCGCCTCGCCCTGCTGCTCAGCCTGGCTCACAGCCACCTCCAGCTTGGAGTTCTGGGGACCCAGAAGAGAACAGGGTGGGTTGTGGTCCCTGGGTCTCTCTGTCCATTTCCTGCATGTGTCCAGGCCTCCTACCCAGCTGGGAACACCCCAGGAACAGGCCTCTTGCCATATCCCCTGGGTCTCCCTGAGTGACTACAACCAGGGACCCTACTCATGCACATGGGCTGGGGGATGAATGGCGAGATCCACATGGGGCACACACTGTCGGAGGGACCCAGGTAGGCCCCAAACGAGCATTACCTGGCTCTTGGCATTCTCGATCTCGGCGGTAAGCCTCTGGATCAGGCGGTTCAGCTCGTTGATCTCCTCCTTGGTGCGACGCAGGGTCTCTCCGTGCCGGACCACTGTGGCCTTTATCTCCTCACACTGGGGGGAGGCAGAGAGACTCCTGAGGCTCGGGATGGGACATCCCGTCCATTCAGGACACCAGCGATGATAGTGCAGGTTGTACAGTGCTCAACCTGTGCAACCATACGTGGCAGCCCTGCCCTGCCTTGCTAATATACACCTCACATCCCTCCCACGGCCATGTCAGGAGGCAGGTGCTCTGTGCCACTCACCTTGCTGCGGTACCAGGACTCCGCCTCAGCCCGGCTGCGGTTGGCGATGTCATCGTACTGAGCCTTGATCTCGGCCAGGATGTTGTCCATGTTCAGTTCCCGGCTGTTGTCCATCTTGACGATGACCGAAGTGTCTGAGATGTGGGCTTGAAGGACACGGATCTCCTGCAGATGGTGGGGGCAGTGGGTGGAAGGAATTGCTCACACAGCCTCCCCTACCAGCCTATATGCAGTCTTCTCAGCCCTTCCCGGGGCTCCAGCCCCTGTGCCCTCTGACAGCCTCATGGATGGCCACCCCTGCCCAGATGCCATCCACCTCCAGTCCCAGACCAAAGGCCTCTCTTCCAGGCCGGCTGCCTGATTTCTACCTGGACCACACGCCCTCACCTCCTCATACAGTCGCCGTAGGAAGTCGATCTCCTGGGTCAGCGCCTCCACATTGGCCTCCAGGTCCGACTTGCGGAGGTAGGCGCAGTCCACGTCCTAGGAAGGTGGGGGGCCCTTTGAGCTCAGTGGAGCCCTGGTGATCGTCACCCCAAACTCCTCTCTTCCCACCCATTCCGTGGAGGCCAGGGGGAAAGGATTCCCCAGTGTTCCCATTCCCATCCCATCTCCACACCTTCCCACCTCCAGGACGGGCCTCCCCACCTCCTCCCCTTCTAAGAACAGACCCTGGTGCCTTGGAGATGGGCCACCAGCCTTTCCCCCCCCCCCCCCCGACCACCTTGCCCCCCCCACCTCTCCTTTTTACCCTCCCCTCTTCCAGGAAGCCTGCCAGACTGACTCCCCATCTCGGCCACCTTGACCCTTCCCTGTCCCCCACAGTCCTCCAAGACTGCCGCTTGCCCCATGGCTCTGCTCCATCCGCCCCAAACCCTGGCACTGTGGCCCTGCTCTTGGTCAGACTTGCCACAGAGCTAGACAGGACCCTGTCCCTCCACAGAGAGACTGAAGCTGCCGTGCCCGTGTGTGGACCCCAGCCACAGACCACAAACTCGGAGGCAGAGCAGGACATCCAGGGGGCGACCCAGCCGTGTCCCTGCCCCAGGGCCGGGTGCTAGCGGATATTCCAAGGTTACAGCCCTTTGTCAAAGCCCTGGACGTGCCTTCCGGGACCTGATCTCTGGGGATTTGCCATCCTGAGGTGGCGAGGGCCCTGCGCCCCACACTGAGGTGGCGGCCCTGGGTCTCCCCTAGCAGAGCCTGTCACTCCGAGAGCCCTCGTGTCTGTGCCCGCCCATCCCACGTTACCCACCTTCTTCAGAGCCACAAACTCATTCTCGGCTGTTGCTCTCAGAGAAACTTCCTCCTCATACCTGAGGCACAAGAGGGCAGAGACGGGGGTCACAGCAGGGCGGGTCTCCCCGACCCCCTCCACTCATCCCAGGGAAGGGGGAAGTGTCAGGACCCCCTGCCCCTCAACACAGCTGGCTCCTGGCAGCCCTGCCGGGTCCTTCCTGCTTGGACTGGGGTGTGTCTGTTATTCTTTCTCCACCGAGAAGGCTTGAGTGGCTAATCTTCTGGGACCTCACAGCCCTGTTCCCAAAGCTGCTCTGAGTTCCCCTCAGGAGGCGGATAAGCCTCAGCACCCAGCCCCATGCAGGAGTGGACAGCACCAGCTCTGGGGCGCTGAGGCCCCGCCTCCCCTCCTCTGGGGTCCATCTTGACTCAGGTGTGGGGGCCTATGAGACCCATCGGCCATCAGCACTCAGCACCCTTGGCAGTGGGATCCCCCAGAGCTCTAGGACCTGGCAGCCCTGAGGGACCAGATGCTCACATTGGGTCCAGGGGCCATGGTTGGAACCTAGTGGTCAGGACAAGAAGGCCTGGGAGATGGCAGAAGGCCCTCCCACAGAGCACAGGGGCAGCTGCCAGGTGAGCAGGCTCAGAGGAGAGAAGGCTGAAGTCGGGGAGAGCAGCAGGGGAACCCAGCCCACCACTGGGGCAGGCAGCTGGGCCACAACTGCACCGATGAGGAGACCCTGCCTCACACTCCTACCCCGGCCTGCATGGCCATGCGCCCTGCTCGGAAATCCTTCTTGTGTCTAATCCGCTGGGCTTTAGCCTGAGTCATTTCCTGGGCCCAGCATCCCTCCTGGCCGCCTCACCTCTTCTTGTAGCCCTCCAGCACCTCCTGCACGTGGTTGAGCTCCGAGGCCAACCTCCCGCTGTCGGCCTCCACGCACTCCGCCTCCCGCCGCAGCGTCTCGATGTAGCCACTGAACAGAGGCTCCAGGTTGCTGTCGCAGCACTTGCGGTTCTGGTAGAGCTGCCACTTGGTCTCCAGCAGCTTGTTCTGCTGCTCCAGGAAGCGCACCTGCCATTTGGGGTGGGGAGGAGAGGTCAGATGGCTCCTGGTGCCCCAAATGCATTTTTGGGGGGAGAGAGGTGATTGCTTTAAGGTAAACTGCCAGCCCAGAGCTCCGCAGAGATGACAGAGCTGGGCAGTGAGAGACAGGGCCACTGTTGGATTTCTTGACTGGGTCTATGTCTCCATTTTCCAGCTTAGAGATGGGAGCAAGAGCCTCGGGAAGGTCAGTCCCACTCCAGGTAAATTGAGTTATCCCGACCTGATGAGTCCAGGTGGGTGTGGTCAGGACTCAGTAGAGGTCTCTTCCTCTGCCCTGAGTGCCTATCCTGAGTGGTGGGTATGTTTCAGGTAGGATGTGATCAAGGATACCCAAGCAAAAGGTGACCCTGTTATCCTGTTCCTATTTCTTATGTGCATTTCTTGTGTCTTGTGTGCATGTACGTCCTCCTCCTCTGACAGGCAGTGCCAAGCCTTGTCCTTGTCTCTCTGTGGGGACCCTGCCTGTCTGGATAGAGATTGTATTTAATAACAGTGCTATTAAATCAGGAGCCCCTGCCCTATACTCATCTCTGTGTCTGTCTGTCCTGGATGTGTGTCCATCTCTTCCATCAGACTGGGAGCTCACCTGGACCACATCCCTCCTGCCCCTGACTACCTCTTCAGTGCACAGCCCAGGAAGGGAAGGTTCAGGAAAGGCGTGATCAAGGACACCCACCTTGTCGATGAAGGCAGCAAACCTGTTGTTGAGGATCTTGATCTGCTCCTTCTCCTCATGCTTCACGCACTGCGCGTTGGGGTCGATCTCCAGGTTGAGGGGCGCCAGGAGGCTCTCGTTGACCGACACGGTGGTGATGCAGGGCGGGCTGGGTCCGCACACGCCGCCAGAGCGGTATCCGAAGCTGCGGCCGCAGGAGCCAGCGCGGAAGCCCCCACAAACGCTGCGGCTGCCGAAGCCGCCGGCGAGTCCGCGGTAGCAGGAGACGCCGCGGTAGGGGGCGGCCGTGATGCAGCAGCGGCTGGGCCGGGGCCCGCAGGCCGACACGCAGCTGAAGGCGCGGCTGCTGAATCCTGATCCGCAGGCCATGGTGCTTCTGGAGGTTTGGGTTGCAGAGTACAAGGTGTGAGGTCTGGAGTCTTGCTGGAAACTCCAATACGCTCCTCTCGGCGCCCCGGTCCTATTTATGCTGGGATCTGAGCAGGCTGGGCTCTGCGATGGGGTTGGGGCAATTTGTGCTTTATAGGCTTGGGCGGTTAGGCGGGCTGTGCCTCTCTAGAATGTGCTTTAATGGTGGAGTGGCCCGCACCCTCCTCTGTGTAAAGGATGCCAACCCCTGGGCCATCGGGGACTCAGCATGTTTCATCTTCAAAGTGCCTCGCCAACAGGACTTTCACGCATCTGAGGGTTTGCTGGGAGAAGGGCAGGGCAAGCGGGGGGGGGGGGGGGGGGGGGGGGGGTGGGGCCAGGAGAAGGGGACCTGTGTTCGTGTAGGGGATGAGTGGGGAGGGGACCCAGGAAAGATTGAGATATTAGCAAAACGTCTAGAAGTTTCCATTCCAGTAGTGGCCGAGAGGCTACTAAACCACGAATCTGGATTTTCCTCATCCCCAAATGGTCCAGTGGGCTGATCAAAACATCTGAACTTTCCTACTGTGGCAGCAGCCAGCAGATTATTAAATATTTGTGTTTTATGGCTTTTTCAACTTTTATTATGAGAGTTTTCAAACATATAGAACAATTGAAAGAACAGTATAAAGACACCTGGTGATGTTCCCCCTCGATACCTGGAGTCAACAGATGTTCACACGCCGCCACCTTTGCGTTCACATGTGCCCGGTCATCTGGCAGTCACAGAAAGTGTGGCGCGTAACCCTCAAACACCTCGGCGTGTGTTTCCTAACATAAGGACAGCACCATTTTCACGTGCAAGAAAATGAACAATTCCAAAGAGTCATTTACTACCCACTCCATATTCCATTTTCCCAATTGTCCTGAGAATTTTAAAAAATAGGTTTTATGCGAGTTAACCTGTGGCTCTATTCCTCGTGTTTTCCATAAACTGGGAGTGAATTCCAGAGCTGCGCTGTTCAATATGAAGCCCATAGGCACAAGTGGCTATTTAAATTTAAATTAGTTGAAATTAAATTAAAAATCGAATCCTGCAGGTGCACTAGCCGCATTTTAAATCCTCACTAGTCACACGTGACTGGTGGCCTCCTGATCGGATAGCGCAGATCTAGAATGTTTCCGCCACAGCATAAGTGTCTGTTGGATGGACCAGAGTGGTCTAGAGGCCGGGTGATGTTTAACTTAAACATTGTGGGGCAGAATACTTCGTAATAATGCTATATTACCCCCTATTGTATCACAAAGTGTCAGGTTGTCCTGTTGGTGGTGCCACACTGATTCGCTTGAATACATATTTCTCTTTACAATGGGATAGGCCTCTGTAGGGAGATGTGGGTCCTATTTTAATAAGAGGATATTTGCTTTTCACTGGACACCTACTATGTGATCATCGCTATATGCCATATACGATCTCCAGTTCTTGCATCAACCATATGAAGTATGTACCACTATTCTCATTTTACTGATGAGGAAACTGAGGCTCCAAGAGGTTAAATAACTCAGCTACAGTCTCCCAGCTGGTAAGGAGTGGAGCCCAGGAGATGCAATGCCTTCTTGCCTACAAGCTATGGCAACCCCTGGATTTCCTAATCCTTGGAAAATTTCAAGAGGGTAAATTTCAAGAGGGTAGAGAACGTTGTTTAGGAGGGGATATCTGTGGATTCAGGATTGGGGAGAGTCAGTCTAAGGAAGATGGGCAGGGTCAGAGGGGGCTGGGACGGTTAGAACTGGGAGGGGCCAATGGGGCGTGATTTGGTACAAGGGCAATGCGAGGCTGGGGCTGAGGGGCATGGGTTGGATCACAGGACACTGCGGCTGAGACCTGAAGGGAGGGGATGGGAAATGGCAGTTTAGTTATCTGTATACCTCTGCTGACTGTAAGCACCTTGATCAGTCGTACTGTGTTCTGCTGACCCACAAAGCACCCCCTCTCCAATGGAGCAGGTCCGGAAAAAGATCCCGTAAAGTAAGGGGTTTGAATTAAATGGAAGAGAAGACAAGAGGAGTGAAATGAGTGGTTGGCAGCCCCCTTTAGCTGCTGTGCCTTACGGGGAGGGCAGGCAGAGCAGCTTAGGGATAGAGGAAGCAGGTGGGGTTGGTGGGGAAGGAGAAGAAAGGAGAAGAGAAGAGAGGGCTCAGGGCAGGGCTGTGTCTCTGTGCAAAACGTTCTGGAGCAAAGCCTGGTGACAGGACAGACAGGGGGTCACGGACTGTGTCAGCTACCTGGTCATCCCAGAGGAGGGAGTGGCACCTGCTCTCACTTTATGTGTTTGGGGAACTGGGCGAGCACTTCCGAGGCCCTTTGTACCTTCCCTGCAATTCCGGGCACTGGCCTCAGTTGAGCCCTGGGCTCCCAGCTGGCTGGTGTCCTGAGAAGCGCTGAGTCAAGGTGATCTCGCACGCGCGGTGCCGTCTCTCCCAGCCTAACTCCTTGTAAAAACGCCCCGCACACACGCGCTAATTACCCACGGCTGGCCCTTACTAAGCAGTTTTAAGGAAGCAAGAAGCAATTTAAAACAAGGTGCAAAAAAATTCAAATGTGACCCATGTCGTTAAACTTCAGGTGTTAATTGCTGCTAATTGTTGAAGACCGGAAAGGACATTCAGCCTGTGTGGTTTCTTTGAATGAAAAAGCTTGTGGTGGGGGAGGTGGGGGCTGGCCAGAACTGCCCCTTTACCGTCTTGGCTCTGGCAATGCGAGCTTTATGGAGGTTAACATTGTTTTTATTGTGAAATACGTCACACACACACCCTCAAGAATGGATAGGTGGTGTGCCTACCACCTATAGGAAGAAATAGGACATCCGTGGAAGTTGGAGCTTCCTCTGAGCCTCATTCTGATCACAGCCCCTTCCCTCCTGGCCAAGGGACGGCTCCCCTCTGGGATTTTGTGTTGAATCGTTCCTTTGCTTTTCCTTACAGTTTTAGTAAGCACATGTCTGCATGATTGTGCACAAACCAATGTATGCATAAACCTAAACCACGCATTGTTTAGTGTCCCAGTTTTTGAACTTCACGTAAATGGAACCTTATTGTGTGTGTTCTTTCCTGTCTGGTTTCTTTGGTTTGGTGTTGTTTCCTGTAGCTGTGTTGTCTTCATTGTCACTGTGGGTTGTACTCATTGTTCGGCTACGCCGCAGTATATTCCTCTTTCCGCTCCACTGGCCTCATGCTTGTTCCCAGGGTTTGTATTACGGACAGAGCTGACATGAACATTCTTTTCCATGTCTTCTGATGCATTTATGCAAGAGTTGTTCTAGGGTATATGGTTATTTTTTAAAATTATGCAAGTCATATATGTTTAGTGTAGAAAGCTATTTTATGAATATTCTTCCAAACTTACAAAATAATGTCTCCTGATGTTCATCTTACTTTTACTAGATACTACACTGAGAGCTCCAAATGCGTTAATACATTTAATTTTTACAATTGCCCTCTGAGGCAGGTGTTATTATTCTTGTTTTACCGATGGGGACCCCAAGGCCTAGGGAGGTTTAGAGACTTGCTCAGGTCATGTAGTTAGTGGCAGAGCTGGCACTTAGAGCTTGGTGTGTTTGACCCCCGTGCAAGGGATGAATTGATTCCATTGCACTCTCATCCATCACCACTCGCCCTCATTACAGATATCACACAGCAGGCAATGTCTGCATATGACGTGATGCCCTTCATGGTGCTTTCAGGGTTCAGAGGATGGAGGAGAGCTCACCCATGTTCGTGCTGAGCTTCCAGTGCTACAAGACAAGCTGGACACATAACCAGATCATGAACAAAAATGCAAACCCTACAACACATCAATGGGTATAGACGCTTGGTTCATGGGTCTATTCCAAGGGCCTGGCACATAGTAGGTACTCAACAAATTTTTGTTGAATGAATGAAATGAATACAAGCTGCATATTAAGTGCTGAGTAATGGAGCCATCAAAGCTTGGTGGTTAATTGTGCAAAGCTTTCTGGTAGGATGGGGTGGGGACCAGATGAAGCAGACCAGAGGACAACCATTCCTGGGGGTGGGGTGGGGTGGGGTGGGGTGACATTCCTGGCTGGGGACTGAAGGAAGGATGAAGTGAGCAGATGCATCCTTGACCAAAGCAAAGTCTTTGACCTGAGTGACGACAAGGTAGTAGGCAAAGCCAGCCAATGAGGGCAAGAATCCTGGAGGGCTTGGGGCAGTAGAGACTGGGAGGAGGGTTGGGGAAGGAAAGAGAGAAGTGGCTGGGAGGTAGATCTGAAGGAAAATGGAAGAAGAAGATGCTTGGTCTTAGACTATTACCCTCTAGGGCCACTTGGAAGAAGGATGGAGACTGGCTAGGGGGTGAGGAGAATGGGAGGAAGGAGAGATTGGAGGAGACAGAGGGAGGAGGAAGGAAGTGGGAGAGAGTCAATGAAACATGGGGAGAAGACTCAGGGGAGAATGGTGGGGGACACTCCAGGGGTGGAAGAGCAGAGCAGGAGGAGGTTGACGGGGGAAGGGGCATAGCACTGAGGACAAGGTGTAGACCTACCTGAAGAAGTGGGCAACCTTAGATGCAGCTTTATAACAATGGACCCTCATGGGGCAGCACATGGACATGGGCTGGGGAAGGTGCAGGGGCTTAGCCTGTTTAGTGGGATGGACCTCACCAGGGGTGGAGCTCTTGAGTCAGGCTTCATCCCCACCCAGGCTCTCCACGAGTCCTCTGGAGAGTTCGGATGGATAATTGGCTAGTGTCCTGGGCTGTCTTGGCTGAGGAGGCAGGGTTCTGACTTGGGCCTTTCCTCAACTCACTAACCCAACTTCCCTGCCTGGTGGCTGGACCTGAGGTCAACTCCCTCATCACCAGTCCAAGTGTTGTATAAACAGCTACTCCCTCACCCCTCAGTTTCCCTCACTGGAACCTGGCGTGCACCTGCTATCTATGAACAGAAAGCATAAGCTGCAAAGTTACAAAGGGCACAGCCCCTGGGATACCTGAAGCCTGGGGTGTGGATGCTTTGGTACCCTCCAGATGCAGACCCCACAGACTGCCTCCTGGCCCACAGCCATGGAACAGAATCCCAGAGATGACACTGGCCCTGCTTCTGATGTCTCTGCCTCAACTGACTTCCTTTCTCCCTTTCCACCATCACAGCATCTCATGATCCATTTCCTCCCCTACAGTAAGGGCCTTCAGGTGCCCTTAATGTCCACTTTCTGAAATATCTCCATGCACTCTTTTGCACCAACACTGTCCCACCTGCTTCCTTACTGAAGCCAGTCCTCACTATTTCCAGGGAGCCTTTCTTGCCTTTCCCATCAGACTAGCTGCATTTCACATTGCCCCAGAATGGGCACTGTCAGTAGGCATTGCATTCCTGAGCATCCGATGGCACATCTGAAAAGCGGTCCTGTTCAGACTTCTGGCTTTTCTCATGAACTTGGGTTTGTCTTCCTGGTCAGATCAGAAGCCCCAGGATCCATGTCTTCTTCCTCCTTTTGTGTTTCCCTCCCTTCAAAAATAAGACAGGGTTCTGCATAAGGCAGGGTCTCATCAGTCACAGAATCCCTGAATCCCCCAAGAAGATGTTATCTCATCTAACCCATCATCCATCTCGGAGAATCTGCCTATAATATCCTCTACAGGAACAAGATGGACTAAGGGAGACTTGAAGAAGAATTTCCTAATGTTAAACTTCCTAATGTTCTTTCCAGGCATCCCTTGAAACAAGACCCACTTGGGCTAAAAGAAGAAGCTCTGATCTCTAGTTCTGAAGGTCTTTTGGTTCATCCTGTCTCCACATCCATGGTGGCCACTCCAGAATAGTGTTTCTCTTTTGTTTAAAGCTTCCCTAAGTGGGAGACATAATGCAAGCTCCTTTAGGAAACCATGACTACATGCCCTCCTTCTGGGAAGTTCTTCCTCGAATCCAACTTCCATCTGTTTAGCGGCAGTGAAAGCCTGCCTTCTCTTGCTGTCTTTGGAGTTCCATTTTACTTGTGTGGATTATCAATGGCATATCCTCCACCCTCAACCTCATGGTATCCCCTGGCTACCGATAAATCAGGAGGTTTTTGGATCAGGCAAAAAGCAAGATAAGTGAGCATACCATTGATTTATCACTGAAGATTTCTGATGGCCTGTTAAGGCCAAATAAAAAATATAAATTTGTGAATAACTTATGACAGGCTTTTTGGATTGTCCAAGTTTCTCTTTTCATCCACTAGTGTGTCTGCCCAAGGACTGGTGACACTTTCTCTTTGTCTAAGAGGAGAGATTCTCCCTGGGCCTTTCCTGGGACAGCTGGGCTAGAGAGGGAACATCAGGAAGGCGATTTGTTTTTGGGTTCTTTTCCAGGATAAAGGGAATAACTACGGCCAAAGGTCTCAGTTACTCCCTACCCTTCGGACTGAGCCCCATGGTAAAGAATAGTAGATGACATTTATTGAGGATGTGCTGTGTGCCAGGTACCGTGTTAAGCATTGTCTATGCATTATTTAGCTTAATCTTTTGACTAGTCCTTTAAGATAGGTAGCATTAGTGGGAATGGTACATGGGGGGTTTAAGAATGTGGGTAGGTATATTCCACCAAAGCTGCAGATATACCCACAGCAGCAACAACAACAGCGGTAACAACAGCCATAATAGTAACACGTATCTCCCCATCAAGCCTGTCACTGTAACTATCGCAGTGGCAACAACTACTACTGATATGGCTACACACTTACAGCGTGTCAGCCTCTGTTCCAAATGCTTCACGTGGATTAAGTCTTTTAATCCTTACAACAACTTTATGAGTTGTCCCCATTTTATAAATCATGAAATGAGGTACAGAGATGTTAAGTAATTGCCCGAATTTACAGAGCTAGAAAGTGGCAGAGGTAGGCAGTCTGGAATCTAAGTCTGTGTTCTTAACTGATAGGCCATGCATTAAAATTTTTAGTTTCAATCATATTAAGAAAAATTTTTCATAGTGACTAAGTACACACGTACGTGCACATCACATTTTGAATTGAAACAAAAGGTCATGAAACAACATCCTTACTATGTATTATGCACTCTGATATTTTCTTCTCTGTTCTACTCTACTTGATTTTGTTCTAATCTATTTCATTAAAATAAAATTCTGGTTTCTCCCATTAGTGGGTCACAGTGTGAACCCTGAAAAAAGTGTTGCCACAGAGCCTCCTGCTTCTTAACGATTACCGTACAGCGCATCTGCACCGTGCTCTGGAGTTTACAGAGCATGTGCACATCTCTGTACTTCTCCAAGGCGGCACTGGGAGGGAAGGCTGAATCCATCTTCCAGAGGAGTGAAGTGCCTCCCCCCATATCACACTGAGCTAGTCATGGCACAGCCTTGGTTCCTACCCAGCCCTTTTGGGTTCAAGGCCCATGCTATCCACACTGGATGGATGGTATGCACCAAAGGGATCTGTTCTAATGCCTGCCAAGGTTACTGACAAACCACTGTAAGGGAAGAGGCTGAAGGGTGAGTACAGCATGGAAAGCAGCACAGACTCAGGGGGGTGATGCTCTCCTCATATGGCTCTATCCAGATTGATTCTATTATATTCTGAGCCAAATGCTATAGAGACTTGTAACAGTGGTGTCCACCCCAGGCCTTCTGGGCCCTAGAGAAAATGCGGAGGCTTGGGGTGAAATCAAGACATGCTGTCTTTGCTTGGGGCATTGATGGAAATGGTTGGGCATTCCTAAGGCCAGTGAGCTGGTGTGTGCCCCCTTAGGCCTCATGGAAGACTCTGAGGAGGGGAACACCTCCTCTCAGCAGAGGCTGGCCAAGGAGGTCTAGTAGGTTGGCCCAGGGACTGGTCTGTGTGCACTAGGGGGCAGGTAAGTGTGCACGTGAGCTTGTGTGAGCATGTGTGTGTGTGTGTGTGTATGAGAGAGAGAGACAGACAGACAGAGAGACACAGAGAGAGACAGAGAGAGACACAGACAGAATATGTTGATAGGAGTAGGTGAGTAATTTGGGAGCAGACGTGGGGATGTTGGGTTCGTGTGTGGGTGATTGACAGATTGTGAAAGTGTGGGGCTTTGGCGATGCAGAAAGAGGCCGTCCGTGTTCGGGAAATCACCAAGCACACCCCAACTTCCACATCACCTTCTGTTGATCCCACCCTCTCTCAGCGCTCGGGGCTGGTCCGATCAGCACCGCGGACAGCGGCGCAGGCCTCAGCTCGCGGGGCGGTACCCGAGGAGCCACAGCCCCGCCTCTGCCCCGCCTTCCATTCCAACCTGAGTCACCGCCCCGCCATCCTCCAATCCCAGAGTTTCGCCAACTGTCACTGGGGTGGTTGGGGTGGGTATGGGGGAGGTGAGCTGGCCCTTTGAAGATAAAAATTGTGCTGTTTAGGGTAAAAGGCCATAAACAGCTGGCCGCATCTGGCCCCCAATTAAGTACATTAAGGGAGGAGCGACAGCAGCTAAACAAACCAAGCCTATAAAGGCGTCTAATTGCTCCTAACCTTGTGGACGCAGCAGGCTCCCCACATATATAAAAGGCCCAAAGAAGTCCAAGACACAAACACCTCGTCCACTGTGCCTCCGTTAGGACGTCTCCCTTCTCAGAGTCTCCCCTGCCCCAAAGGAACACCATGACTTGTGGATCTTACTGTGCTGGCCGTGCCTTCAGCTGCTCCTCGGCCTGCGGGCCCCGGCCTGGCCGCTGCTGCATCACTGCCGCCCCCTACCGCGGCATCTCCTGCTACCGCGGACTCGCCGGCGGCTTCGGCAGCCGCAGCATCTGCGGGGGCTTCCGGGCCGGTTCCTGCGGCCGCAGCTTCGGATACCGCTCCGGCGGCGTGTGCGGACCCAGCCCGCCCTGCATCACCACCGTGTCGGTCAACGAGAGCCTCCTGGCGCCCCTCAACCTGGAGATCGACCCGAACGCGCAGAGCGTGAAGCACGAGGAGAAGGAGCAGATCAAGATCCTCAACAACAGGTTTGCTGCCTTCATCGACAAGGTGGGTGTCCTTGATCACACCCTTCCTGAACCTCACCCATGCTCAGGACTCAGGCTGGGCACTGAGGGAGAGTGGAGGCAGAAAGATCTCTGCCTGCAGGAGCATTCAGTCTGATGGGAGTGGCAGACAGACATACAGACACAAATAGGCACTCACATAAGACCCAGAAAGACTCAGCTGAGAGTTCAGATAAGCAGAACTTATGGAAGAAAAGTGTGACCTGGCTGTTCTGGGGCACAAACTGGACTTCAGGAAGTTAGGGAGGAATATGACTGCTGCTTCTGAGACCACAGAGGTTTGGACTGTCTCAGGCTGCAGACTGCATTCTCTCCCAGGGGGTGAGGTGAATTGGCTGTCAGATGAAGTGAGGAGGAGCCAGGATACCTAAGCTCTCCTCTAGATGGCCTGTGACATCTCCCTGGCCCCAGACACCCTCTGCTGTGAACTGAATCTGGGGGCTTCCTTAAGAGGGCTCCACCTCTGGCTTCAAGGTGAGGGGCTGAGCTTTCCACCTGGCTCCTGACCACAGGACCTGGACTCATCAGACAGACTCATAGAACCCAATGAGGAAATCCAGCAGTGGCCCTGTCTCTCACTGCCCAGCTCTGTCATCTCTGCGGAGCTCTGGGCTGGCAGTTTACCTTAAAGCAATCACCTCTCTCCCCCCAAAAATGCATTTGGGGCACCAGGAGCCATCTGACCCCTCCTCCCCACCCCAAATGGCAGGTGCGCTTCCTGGAGCAGCAGAACAAGCTGCTGGAGACCAAGTGGCAGCTCTACCAGAACCGCAAGTGCTGCGACAGCAACCTGGAGCCTCTGTTCAGTGGCTACATCGAGACGCTGCGGCGGGAGGCGGAGTGCGTGGAGGCCGACAGCGGGAGGTTGGCCTCGGAGCTCAACCACGTGCAGGAGGTGCTGGAGGGCTACAAGAAGAGGTGAGGCGGCCAGGAGGGATGCTGGGCCCAGGAAATGACTCAGGCTAAAGCCCAGCGGATTAGACACAAGAAGGATTTCCGAGCAGGGCGCATGGCCATGCAGGCCGGGTAGGAGTGTGTGGCAGGGTCTCCTCATCGGTGCAGTTGTGGCCCAGCTGCCTGCCCCAGTGGTGGGCTGGGTTCCCCTGCAGCTCTCCCCGACTTCAGCCTTCTCTCCTCTGAGCCTGCTCACCTGGCAGCTGCCCCCTGTGCTCTGTGGGAGGGCCTTCTGCCATCTCCCTGGCCTTCTTGTCCTGACCACCAGGTTCCCACCATAGCCCCTGGACCCGATGTGAGCGTCTGGTCCCTCAGAGCTGCCGGGTCCTGGGTCCCACTGCCGAGGGTGCTGAGTGCTGACGGCTGATGGATCTCATAGGCCCCCACACCTGAGTCAAGATGGACCCCAGAGGAGGGGAGGCGGGGCCTCAGCACCCCAGAGCTGGTGCTGTCCACTCCTGCGTGGGGCTGGGTGCTGAGGCTTATTCACCTCCTGAGAGGAACTCAGAGCAGCTTTGGGAACAGGGCTGTGAGGTCCCAGAAGATTAGCCACTCAAGCCTTCTCGGTAGAGAAAGAATGACAGACACACCCCAGTCCAAGCAGGAAGGACCCGGCAGGGCTGCCAGGAGCCAGCTGTGTTGAGGGGCAGGGGGTCCTGACACTTCCCCCTTCCCTGGGATGAGTGGAGGGGGTCGGGGAGACCCGCCCTGCTGTGACCCCCGTCTCTGCCCTCTTGTGCCTCAGGTATGAGGAGGAAGTTTCTCTGAGAGCAACAGCCGAGAATGAGTTTGTGGCTCTGAAGAAGGTGGGTAACGTGGGATGGGCGGGCACAGACACGAGGGCTCTCGGAGTGACAGGCTCTGCTAGGGGAGACCCAGGGCCGCCACCTCAGTGTGGGGCGCAGGGCCCTCGCCACCTCAGGATGGCAAATCCCCAGAGATCAGGTCCCGGAAGGCACGTCCAGGGCTTTGACAAAGGGCTGTAACCTTGGAATATCCGCTAGCACCCGGCCCTGGGGCAGGGACACGGCTGGGTCGCCCCCTGGATGTCCTGCTCTGCCTCCGAGTTTGTGGTCTGTGGCTGGGGTCCACACACGGGCACGGCAGCTTCAGTCTCTCTGTGGAGGGACAGGGTCCTGTCTAGCTCTGTGGCAAGTCTGACCAAGAGCAGGGCCACAGTGCCAGGGTTTGGGGCGGATGGAGCAGAGCCATGGGGCAAGCGGCAGTCTTGGAGGACTGTGGGGGACAGGGAAGGGTCAAGGTGGCCGAGATGGGGAGTCAGTCTGGCAGGCTTCCTGGAAGAGGGGAGGGTAAAAAGGAGAGGTGGGGGGGGCAAGGTGGTCGGGGGGGGGGGGGGGAAAGGCTGGTGGCCCATCTCCAAGGCACCAGGGTCTGTTCTTAGAAGGGGAGGAGGTGGGGAGGCCCGTCCTGGAGGTGGGAAGGTGTGGAGATGGGATGGGAATGGGAACACTGGGGAATCCTTTCCCCCTGGCCTCCACGGAATGGGTGGGAAGAGAGGAGTTTGGGGTGACGATCACCAGGGCTCCACTGAGCTCAAAGGGCCCCCCACCTTCCTAGGACGTGGACTGCGCCTACCTCCGCAAGTCGGACCTGGAGGCCAATGTGGAGGCGCTGACCCAGGAGATCGACTTCCTACGGCGACTGTATGAGGAGGTGAGGGCGTGTGGTCCAGGTAGAAATCAGGCAGCCGGCCTGGAAGAGAGGCCTTTGGTCTGGGACTGGAGGTGGATGGCATCTGGGCAGGGGTGGCCATCCATGAGGCTGTCAGAGGGCACAGGGGCTGGAGCCCCGGGAAGGGCTGAGAAGACTGCATATAGGCTGGTAGGGGAGGCTGTGTGAGCAATTCCTTCCACCCACTGCCCCCACCATCTGCAGGAGATCCGTGTCCTTCAAGCCCACATCTCAGACACTTCGGTCATCGTCAAGATGGACAACAGCCGGGAACTGAACATGGACAACATCCTGGCCGAGATCAAGGCTCAGTACGATGACATCGCCAACCGCAGCCGGGCTGAGGCGGAGTCCTGGTACCGCAGCAAGGTGAGTGGCACAGAGCACCTGCCTCCTGACATGGCCGTGGGAGGGATGTGAGGTGTATATTAGCAAGGCAGGGCAGGGCTGCCACGTATGGTTGCACAGGTTGAGCACTGTACAACCTGCACTATCATCGCTGGTGTCCTGAATGGACGGGATGTCCCATCCCGAGCCTCAGGAGTCTCTCTGCCTCCCCCCAGTGTGAGGAGATAAAGGCCACAGTGGTCCGGCACGGAGAGACCCTGCGTCGCACCAAGGAGGAGATCAACGAGCTGAACCGCCTGATCCAGAGGCTTACCGCCGAGATCGAGAATGCCAAGAGCCAGGTAATGCTCGTTTGGGGCCTACCTGGGTCCCTCCGACAGTGTGTGCCCCATGTGGATCTCGCCATTCATCCCCCAGCCCATGTGCATGAGTAGGGTCCCTGGTTGTAGTCACTCAGGGAGACCCAGGGGATATGGCAAGAGGCCTGTTCCTGGGGTGTTCCCAGCTGGGTAGGAGGCCTGGACACATGCAGGAAATGGACAGAGAGACCCAGGGACCACAACCCACCCTGTTCTCTTCTGGGTCCCCAGAACTCCAAGCTGGAGGTGGCTGTGAGCCAGGCTGAGCAGCAGGGCGAGGCGGCCCTCACTGACGCCCGCAGCAAGCTGGCCGGGCTGGAGGAGGCCCTGCAGAAGGCCAAGCAGGACATGGCCTGCCTGCTCAGGGAGTACCAGGAGGTGATGAACGCCAAGCTGGGCCTGGACATCGAGATCGCCACCTACAGGCGCCTGCTGGAGGGCGAGGAGCAGAGGTGGGTACCACAGCCTGTTTCTCTCCCAGCCGTGCCTGGGTTCTCAGTGTGCCCTTTCCTTCATACTCCGGGCATCGCTCGCCTTCCGTTTCCTAACCTCCCCTTCCTGCAACTGGACAGGTAATTTGAGTGCGTCCTTGGAGTGTGTTTCCACCCCGTTTGAGTCTCTCGTGCCCACTACATGCTGATCTGGGATTGGTGGCATTTGCAGATCTGGTCCTCAGACCAGGTGTCAGGCTGTAGCAATCACCATTCTGAGCAGCCAGCCTGGCTTGGGGTCCCCTTCTCTCACTAATGCTCCTTCTGTCTTGGGTCCTTGTTGCACACGCCCCTCAGGATCCCAGCTCGCTTCTCAAGCCCAGCCCAGCCCAGCCCAGCCCTGGGAGTTAAGATTTATCCCATGAGGACAGGTTCGATAGAGGGTTTTCTCAACTCACACTTGCCTATTCTAACTATAGTGAGTTCACCTCGGTGGTCTTCCATTGCAGCAGGTAGGACTGAGGGCAGACAGACAGCAGGGACTTGTCCTTCGAGGCACCTATGCTCCGCTCTGGGCATTTTGGCTTATTGCTTGCTTTGGGGGCAGGGGGACACTCATAGGGCATTGAGCCTTCCTATGGCTGGAGGGCAGCAGAACAGCTCCTATGAGGACAACACGCCCAGAATGTTGCCCTTAGGTTCTTTCCCCAGGTTGGTCAGGCCCTCACACCCTGAACCTTCCTCTTCTGGTGGACAGCCAGGCCCCTGGCCCTGGGCAGAGGAGAATGGAGGGTGAGGATGCAGAGGGAGCATCCTGTGTATTGGGGAGATGGGGATGCAGGTTTGGTACCAGAATCAAAGTGGTTGCATGGTGAGACCTGCAACAAACTCCAGCAATTGCGCTGGCGAGCTCAGAGGCAGGGGGCTCCCTGGGCCCGCGGAGATCCTGAAGAGTCCCAGCAGGAGGAGTTCTTCAAGACTGAGTTTGGAAGGTGGGGAGACACATGCGGAATGCCCTGGAAATGGAGTGTGTCCCCGCTCCGCCATACCGGCTCTCGGAGTGAACTCAGAAGCTTTAGCGTGGGTCCCTAGGAAGCCTGGGCATGGAATGATCAGAGGGTGGGCTGCAGAGGGTCCTCAGATCTGAAGCTGATTTTGACGCTTTGCCACGGTCCTTTGCCGCTCACGTTTGTTTCCCTAAGGAGACGGTGTTGCGCAGGAAGGAAAGGCAGGCTGGGTGGGGTTAGGTGGCCCGAGTTACAGCCCTGCCTCTGTCACTGGTTGTTTCCTTTCTCTGGGCCTCAGTTTCTCCATCAGTCAAATGAGGGAATAGGCGTGGATAGACCTGAGCCCATTCTAAAGGGGTTCTAGAACCCCATTCCTTCATGCAACAGTCCTTTATGGAGCCGGGCACCATCTTAGCCACTGTCGATTCTGCCATGGGGAAAAGAACCAAGAAAATCTCTGTCCTCCTGAAGCCATGTTTTTGTGACACCAGTTAGACCAGATTTAGGAAGTTAAGTCTGCAGCCCCTCAAATGCATTTACAGGTCAATCAGAAGCTACAGAAACAGTCGCAGCTCAGGTTTCTGGAGTGCTCCCCATGTGGCGGTGCTAGGCGCTGACATGTACTGTTCAAAGTCAGCCTATAACAGAGGTCCGGGTGTAGCTTTTCCCCTGAGGAAGTGGGCTGAGGGAGGACAAATCTGCTGAGGTTGCTCAGCTACTAAGGGGTGGAGAGCCTGGTGTCCTGTCTGCAGAATCCACATGGTGCCCGGGGTTCCTTGGCTTCTGGATTGGTCTGTTTATCACCCTTCTCCTGGCAAATGCCCGGAAGGAGGGCCACCCATCTCACCTTCCACCTTGGCTGTTCCCGCAGCACTGACCTTTCTCTTTTCCTTTCCCAACAGGCTGTGTGAGGGCGTTGGCTCCGTGAATGTCTGTAAGTAGCTGTCCTCCTCCCCCCATCTCTGGCTGGGGTGGTCCCAGTGCCTTTAGGGAGGAGCCATTTTTGCTCACCCCAAAGCTGCCTGGCTGTGGCCGTGCCTGACCCTTGCCTCTCCTGTTCTCCCCCCATTCAGGCGTCAGCAGCTCCCGCGGTGGCGTCGTCTGTGGCGATCTCTGCGCCTCTGGTGCTGCCCCTGCTGTCACCACCAGCATCTGCAGCGCCCCCTGCAGCGGCAACGTGGTGGTGGGCACCGTCAACGCCTGCGCCCCCTGCTCCGGGGTCAGCGCCTGCAGCGTGGGCTCTAAGAGATGCTAGGAGGCTGCAGCCTCCACCAGTGTGTGTCACCGCCACCCTCCGCCCGGCCAGGACCCCGCGCAACGGGAACGCCCCTCCCGCTGCCCCATGCACCAGCCGCTGGCTCCCTGGAACCCGTCGCCAGAGATGTACCCTCTGCACGTCCTCCCCACCCGCACCTGCTCCTTCTGTGCACCATGTCCCAGGCGCCCTGAGCCCTGGGGTGGCGGGGGCAGCACCCTGGCCTCTTTCTGTAGCCTCTGCTGGTAGTCCATTTGTTGTCCTGAGGATTCATCCTTTCTTCCGCCTTCTGTTTTCTGCTGGATTCATTGGTCCTGCCTGACCCCTTCACCCAAGCTTGGAGGCAGAGGACAGGCCCCGGAATCTTCCTGTCTGCTTGTGCCTGTGGAATGGAGATGGGGAACGTGATGGTGGTTTTCCTGTGACTCTGAGGGACATGGCACATGGGAGGGGAGAGCATCTCGTGCCAGGGCTGCCTACGGAAGCTTCTAAAAAGCCAGTGACTCCACCACCTGCCCTTCCTTTGCCTTTGTGTCGCTCTCTTTCCAATAAACTCATTGTAGCTGATCAAACCTGGTGCCTTGGTGTCTTGAGAATGCCAGGGCCCTCCTGCATGGGTGCTCCCGCTGGAGACCTCCTCAGGACATCTCCACCCAGGTGGTTATTTTTCAGTAGATGAAAAGGACTGTAGGAGGCGCTGCCTGTTTGGCCCCGGAGCAGCCCAAGCCTCGGGGAGACGAGAGAAGACTCCTGGAAGTGGGGATCTTGTGTGGTCATGGGTCTCTCTAGAGCAAGGTTTCTCAGCTTCAGCACCATTGGCATTTGGGCTGGAGAATTCTTTGTTGTGGTGTAACTGAGCAAAAAGGGGCTCATTCTGTTCACCACAATCTGATGCCCATCAATTGCAAACAAGCCGGTGGTGGAGAAAGGAAAATTTATACGATTAGCTGGCGTCATCGGAAGATGGTGGAATAGTGTCCTGAAGACCCATCTTAGAATCACACAGTATCTTGAGCAGTTCTATAGGGGAAATGGGCAGGGAAGGAGAGGGTTGGGGATGTCCACTATCCGCTGTGATGGACTTCAAGGCGCCATATTATCTCTCTCTTCTGTCATTTGTGATGGGTACCAACGTAGAATTTTTCTTCCTGGAGGTCTAGAATTTCTCTTCCTGGAGGTCGTCATGCTCCTGGGGAACTTGGAGAACAAAGTTGTCTCATCACAGCTGGGAGATACGCATAAGCAAGAGCCATAGAACTAGCAGATCGTATATTTTGTAAAAGTGAGAGGTGCTTAATCATCTAGGCTCCGGGCAGGCTAGAATGTATTCACAGAGACTGGTGAGTCAGGGTCATGGTTACAATGTTGCTTCTTTTCCCTAAGTGGCTTCCCTCCTGCTAACTTAAGATCTAGCTGTCACAGTGGGGCTGTTTAGCAGTATTGCTGGTCTCTACCGACTGGAGGTCCAGCCATATGCCC
>NC_060267.1:16358961-16364114 GCF_021613505.1 Equus quagga | reverse complement strand
CTGGCCGGATGGGCCCTAGGGGTTCTCAACCAGGTGATTCGCCCCCAGGGGCATTCCTGGAGAGGAAGTGCCTGAGGAGGTGTGTGAGGATGGGAGGCAGACATGAGAGGCGTGCAGGGCGGGGAAGAGGAGGAGCCCTGGACGGAGAGTCAGAAGGACTGGGCTTCTGACTCCGAGTCCTGACTCTGCCATTGCCCGTGTGTGTGTGACTTTGGGCAAGTGGCTTCTACCTTCTGAGCTTCGGTTTCCTCGCCTGTAGAATGAGGGCGGTTGGACAGCATTCCTGGGGTCTCCTCTGGCTCCCTAAGTGAGATTATGTATTTAAAAGGGTTTCCTTAATGTGAACCCGTGTTAGGATGCTGGCTCAGCTGTGGACCAGTTCTGGGATGGTGGGCGAGTCCCCAGTTCTCGCTGAGCTTTGGCTTCTCCGGCTGTAAAATGGAACAACGACACCTGTGGGCTTGTAGGGAGGTGTTGCAGATATCCATCGCACATAACAGATCATTCCAAAATTTAGAGGCTTAAAACAATAGTACTTCTTACTTCTCATGATTCTGTGGGCTTGCGGGGTGGTTCTACTTTTTGAGACGTTGTTGGGGGCGCTAGGGTGTCTGGAAGGTCCAAAATGGCCTCATTTCACACGGTTGGGTTTGGTGTTGGCCACCAGCTGGGAGTTTAGCAGGAGCTGCTGGCCAGGTTGTATCAGTCAGGGTCTAAGCCAGGCGTAATAATTTAGACAGATAAAATTTAACGTAAAGAATTAGTAACTCTAACTGGGGATTGGAGTAACCAGGGATGGGCTAGTAAAAAGCAAGAAATCTAAAGAATACAGGCGTTGCAGAGGTAAGGAGCAGCCCCTTCCCCTGTTCTGAGACAGGGCACCCAAGGAGGAGGACCCCTGTGGCCGAGGTCCAGGTCTTGCTGGAGAAGGCTCATGGCATATGGCAGTGGGGTACTGGCAGAACCTGCTGGAAACCCAGCCTTTTGAACTTGCTAGAATTCTGCCTTCCATGCTGCCAGGGAAAGCTGTTCATGAAGACATGTCTTCACCTCAAAACCACCTGAGAGGGATCCTGGGGGCTGCTGGCCACTGTGCACCACAGGGGCTGAGCTGTGGAGAAGCTGTGGGCGCTGCAGGAATCTGCCGAGAGGAGCACCCGGAACCAGGGGGGAGCCCCCTTCTTCCTGCAGTCTCTCTCCAGCACCCTCTGCTGACAGAGCTCAAGATCATGCCAGGGGACAATGGCAAAATACTTAAAGGGCCCCTCTCCGTTTTCACAGAGCAGGCGATGAGGGGTGAATCTGGAGCTGAGAGACAGTAAATTCCTAACTGGCATACAGAGACCCAGTTCTCCTCCACATGAGCCTTTCTCATGTGGCTTCCTCACAGCCTGGTGGCTGGGTTCTGGGAAGAAGGAGGGAAGGAAGCAGAGGCTGCCAGTCCTCTTGAAGCCTGAGCTCAGGTCACTTCCACCACGTTCTGCTGGTCAAAGCCGTCACAAGTCCAGCCCAGATTCAAGTGCAGGGGAAACAGGCTCCATCTTTGGGATGAGGAGCAGCATGCACAGAGAGGGGAGGGAAAGCTGGGGGCCACTTCTGAAGATGGCTATCACTGGAGGATTCAGTGAGACAAGACAAATAAAAGCTTAGAGGATAGTGTGGCACATCATTGGTACTCAAAAGTTGCTACTTGTTATTATTGTTGTTGTTGTTACTATTACTGTCATACTGTAGCAGCACAGCATTCCTGACCTCTGAATCGCAGGGGGCAGAGTGGGGCAGTAGAGAAAGACGGAGGCCGGAAGTCTGGAATCTTAGGCTCTTGTCCTGGTTTGGTCACCAGGGGTGTGTGGTCACGGCTCTTCAGCTTTTGGAACCTCAGTTTACCCACGTTTTGGGGCGACAACTGGCCTACTGAGTGAGCAAGAGCTTCTGCTGCTGTGCAGAGCGGGGCAGAGCCTGAGGGGCGGCTGGCTGGGTGTTGTCACTACCCCGGCTGGCCCTATCTCAGGCCTGTCAGCACAGGGGACCTGCCACCCAGACAGCTTGTATCCCTCAGCAGTCAGCAGGAACCTTCCAGAGAGGAGGCAGCGGGCTCTCTGTGAAATGTGGGAGGCCTCGTTCATTGGCCCATATCATCTTCATCTCTAGATGGTGGGGACGGGCCTGGAAGGAAGCAGGGATGAGAAATGACCTTGGATGAAGAAGCTTTTCTGGGCAGAGTTGGGGTTGGGGTAGGAGAGGGCAGTGGAGGAGAGTGTAGAAGTGAAGGGCTTTGTTTTAAGCTTTTAGGGGGCACTGGAGAGCAGTCCCCCCATCCTCCCCCACCAGCCTTAGGAACTTGTCAGAGTTTCTGGATGTTTCCAGGCTCTTTTTCCATCCCCACCTCCTCATATGCTATCCCCACGTCTGGAACCCATCTCTCCCTCCTGGTTGACTCCTTTCTTACATTTACCGTTTGCTCTAACATGTAAGCTTCACGGAGGATAAGCATCTTCAACTATTTTCTTCAATTCTATGAACCCAAGCTTGTATAACACTACTTGGTATACTAAGTGCTCGATAATTATTTGTTGATTGAATAAATGAACTGCAGGTCTTCCTTCTGGTCTCAGCTTCGATGTTACTTCCTTCAGGAGACGAGCTTTCCCTGGTTAACAACCCTCCAGCTGTGCTTCTCCTTCCCTCCCAGCGCCAAGGCCCAGGCCTCCTTGGGGCCGCACCCGTCCTCCATGAGAGGGGCAGAGTGGAGTTCACGGACTCAGGACAGCAGGCTCTAACGGATGGAGGGGATGCAGCACCAGTCCTGCCTGGCCCCTCGAGCTGGTCGGGTAGAATGAAGGTGCGTCACCTCCAGAGGCAGGCAGCCTCCCTGGGCTCCCCCGGGTGGCACCTGGATGACCTCCCAAGGCTGGCAGCCCTTACATACCCTCCCTAAGTCCCTGGGAAGGACGTGTCCCAATCCCAGAGCAGAGCAGAGCCCAGAGTCACTTCCCAGGAGGTCAGAACTGTGAAGGCCCTTGCAGAGCCTCTGGTCCAGCCCTCCTCTGACAGGTGTTCGGGGCACCTTGAGCCAGAGCAGAGCAGGAAGGTGGCGGGCGATGGGGCGTGTAAGAGGCTCTGAGAGACCATCAGAGCCGAGTGTGTTGGCTGCACGGCCTGTGGGCAGTGGAGACCCCCCTGCAAGGTCAGACTCATGTTTGATAAAGATCCTGGCTGCTGTATAGCATGAGTTGGAGGGGAGAAGTGCAAGCCTCCAACCAAGATAGTGGGGGTGGAGTGTGGGTGGTAGCAGCAGGAGAGGGAAGAGAAGGATCAGAGGGGCCCTTAGGAGGCAGAGAAGGAGAGCACCGGGGTTGACCTATTCACAGGGCAAGCGTGTGGGCAGCTCAAGGTTCAGGTCTGGGCAGCTGCATTGATGATCCTGATGGGGAGAGAGGAGGAGATGCCGGTGGAGAGGGTAGGACATAGTGAGTTCAGCTTGAAGGTCTGTTGGGTTGGGAGGATCTCTGGGACTGCAGTGGAAATGTCTTGCAGGGGCTGGGGCAGTGGGTCTGAAGCTGAGGGGCCAGGCAGGGCAGCAGGAGAGTCCTCAGGACTCTGAGGCACAGTTAGAGGATCCTAACCAGGGAGGACACCAACCACGGTGGCCACTGAGGGCAGGAGACTGATGTGATTGCCCAGTGGGCTGTGCAGAGGGGAGAGAAGGGTGCTGAGGCACTTTAAGGTTTCAGGGCAGGCTGTCTGGGTGAGGGACTGCCTGGGAGGAGCTGAGAGCCTGGCCTGCCCAGCAGGGAAGTGAAAGGCCCAAGACTCAAGGCTCAGAAAGCGGGAGGGAGAGCCGGAGGCAGGGAGCAGAGGGGGCTCGAGTGAGACTCCAGGAGAGAGTGAGGGAGGAGGTGGGCCTGAGACCGAGAATGAATGCGTTAACATCTTCCCTGGTTAGTGTGCAACTGTGCCTGGCACCCCCAAGGTTGGCGTGGGAGACAGAGTAACCAAAGTTTCTGAGCTTATTTTGTAGGACAGCAGGAGGACCACTGATGAGACAGCAGCTTGCTGACAGCTCCCCGCTGGATTCAATGTAGTGCGGGAGTGTTGAGAAGCTAGAACAACCAATTGTAACCTTTAGGCGTCACAGACTAAAAATCCACCATGTGCAACACATAACCTCCCTGAATTTGCACATGTGATCTATGAAGAAATATGAAAGACAGTCGTGCCTGTGTAGAGGACTTTTCAAACTTTAACCTCCAACGCCCTCCTACTCACTGTCCTACCCAAAACCCTAGACAAAACCCCCAACTTTTTTCCTTAGGGCGGGTGGGTTTGAGTTTTAGCTCCTGTCTCCTTATCAGGCTGCCTTTCGATAATAAACCTCTTTCCTTGCTACCAGCCTGACCTTTTCCATGGTTGGCTCTGCTGTGTTTCAGGTAAATGAACCCGTGTTTGGGTTCTGTGTCAGGCCCTCCTAGGTGGCGTGGTGAGGTGGAGGGAAAGGTCAGGGCCTGGAGGGAGGGTGTCCACTGGGGCTGGGGTTGGCCTGGGGCAAAGAGAGGAAAGAAGACAGGACTGTGCAGAAGGTGGCTGGGGCCCGAGGAGGGGAGGTTCCAGGCCTGGTTCTTCCAGAATGGGGTTCAGGGTTTCTCAAGGACTCCCTCCCAGGAGCTCCCAGACTCTTCCTGAACAGAGGACAGGAGAGGTCAGGCCATGCAGGGGACAGAGGGGCCATCCTGGCCTTGGGATTGAAGCTCTGAGGTGTCTGGGGATGAGGCAGGGTGTGAGGAGTCATCGATGGCATCCTCTTATTAGCCCCACGGCTTTCGAGGGGGCTGTCCGGGGTGCTGAAGAGGTGTGTGTAGGGGAGAGAAGGACGGACAAGGGGTGGGTGTCAAGGGCCCCTTGCTTGATGGGCAGCAGTGGTGGTGGTGGGGTGGGGTCCAGATGGACACACGGTGGCCACCCAAGGTGGCTGTTGGCACTTGTGGCAGTTGCTGCTGTGGCACGTGTGTGTGTGTGGGGGGGGGGGGGGGGGGGGGGGGGGGGGGGGGCAGGCAGAGTGAAGGTGTGACAAGAAAGCTGGGCTTGTGTGGGGGAAGGAGGCTAAAGCCACACACACACACACACACACACACACACACACACACACACACACA
>NC_060267.1:16285469-16358951 GCF_021613505.1 Equus quagga | reverse complement strand
CACACACACACACACACACACACACACACACACACACACACACACATCCTGCCTTCCAGCAGATCCCGTGGCCTCCTCTGGTTCCCTTCAGAACCAGCCAGAGGAACAAGCCCAAAACCACCCAGACTGACACAGGTGACCCAGGCGGAAGGTGCTGTGAGCAGAGTCAACACTGCCTGGCTGGGGGAGGATGGTGCTCTTTGGGGACAGGCCCTGCAGGGGTTCAGGTTGAGGACATCCCAGAACGACCCCTGTCCTCAGGCCATCTAGCTGGGCTGGGGTGCTCCCCAGTGGGCGGACATGGGCTCACTCCAAGAAAGCAAGACATCACAGCACAGAAGTGGGTCCCCCAGTTTATTGAACAAACGGGAGACCAGAGGCCAGAGAGTCGGGGGGCAGTCCAGCAGCGCTCCTCCAGGTACGGAGAGCCCTTCTCCGTGAGGGGGCCCAGAGGCCACAACGGTGGAAGCGAGGGTCCATTCCCAGGCAGCAGCCCCGTCCAGGAGGACACGATGAGCAGAGGAACAGCTGATGGGAGGGAGCTGCATGGTGTATTCTCAGAACACGGGGAAAGGCTGCTGAGGTGCCACTGTTCTCAGCTTGGGGGTGGTGGCAGTGGCACATCTGGCAGGCAAGAGGGTCTCTCTGGCTCTCTTGGGGCCACCTAAAACCTCCCCAGGCCACAGGATCCGGCAGTGGTGTTGAGTGGGCCGCAGGGGGCACACAGGCCGGTGCTCACCGCCAGGTTCCCAGTGCAGGGGGCGCTGCAGACGCTGCCCGTCACGGGCCGGGAGCCCGATACGCAGAGGTCCCCGCAGACGACCCCGCCCCGGGAGCTGCTGACACCTGTGGGAGCAAGGGCAGGGTCAGGAGGCCTGGCTGGTGGTGGTCACCCCATTTGGCCACCTTCCTTTGGCTTCTCTGATCTGTCCAGCCCTCCAGGCAAGGACACAAAGGGCCTTCAGTTCTAGTTCTGAAGGCGTGGAAGGATCCTCAGCCTGGGAGCCAGGGGCCCTGGGTTCTGGCCTGGTTCTGCTCTGTGACCTTGGGCAAGTCCCTTCCTCTCTCTGGGCCTCAGCTTCCTCACCTACACAAGGTGGGGGTCGTGCTGATGTTGGGGTTCCTTCCTGCAGTGACATAGTATTCTGTCCCTTGTCCAACCCCGTTCACGCTGTGAAGTTCTCCCGCAAGCTAACCTCAGCCTCTCCTGCTGCATGACCGACCTCCTCCCATTTCCTGGAGGAATTCTTGAAAACACTATACACTCAGAGCCGGGAGATTCTTGTTGCCCAACTTAAAATGTTCCTTTTCAGGGCTCAGGATACTTACAGACATTCACAGATCCAACACCTTCACAGAGCCTGAGTGGAGAAGGGGCGAGAAAAGGGAAGAGAAAAGAGGTCAGCATGAGATCCTCGCATTTCCCCTAGGTGGGGAATGGGTCATCTCAGGGCTATTTCTGGCCTATATTTGTGCCCTTGTGTAACTTAGAAAGTGCCTTTCTGGCAATTGCTGCCACGCCAGGGCATACGATTTGGCAAGCAGAGCCTGGGCTGGATTTCAGTTCTCATTTGCCCCTCAGCTGGCTGCTGAGACTGTGGCTAGAGTATGCAGGAATCAAAGGTGGGTGGATCTGTGCGAATGGAATCCTTGGGGCAGCTGGGTTGGGCCTCACCTCTGCTCCTCGCCCTCCAGCAGGCGCCTGTAGGTGGCGATCTCGATGTCCAGGCCCAGCTTGGCGTTCATCACCTCCTGGTACTCCCTGAGCAGGCAGGCCATGTCCTGCTTGGCCTTCTGCAGGGCCTCCTCCAGCCCGGCCAGCTTGCACTTGGCGTCGCTGAGGGCCGCCTCGCCCTGCTGCTCAGCCTGGCTCACGGCCGCCTCCAGCTTGGAGTTCTGGGGACCCAGAAGAGAACAGGGTGGGTTGTGGTCCCTGGGTCTCTCTGTCCATTTCCTGCATGTGTCCAGGACTCCCGCCCGCCTGGGAACACCCCGGAACAGCCCTTTCACCCTTATCCCCTGGGTCTCCCTGAGTGACCACAACCACGTACCCTGGTCGTGCACATGGGCTGGGGGGTGAATGGCGAGATCCACATGGGGCACACACTGCCTGTGGGACCCGGGTAGGCCCCAAACGAGCATTACCTGGCACTTGGCATTCTCGACCTCGGCGGTCAGCCTTTGGATCATGCGGTTCAGCTCGTTGATCTCCTCCTTGGTGCGGCGCAGGGTCTCCCCGTGCCGGACCACCGTGGCCTTTATCTCCTCACACTGGGGGGAGGCAGAGAGGCGCCTGAGGCTCAGGATGGGACATCCCGCCCATTCAGGACACCAGTGATGATATGCACGTTGTACAGTGCTCAACCTGTGCAACTATACGTGGCAGCCCTGCCCTGCCTTGCTAATATACACCTCACATCCCTCCCACGGCCATGTCAGGAGGCAGGAGCTCCGTGCCACTCACCTTGCTGCGGTACCAGGACTCTGCCTCAGCCCGGCTGCGGTTGGCGATGTCATCATACTGAGCCTTGATCTCGGCCAGGATGCAGTCCATGTTCAATTCCCGGCTGTTGTCCATCTTGACGATGACCGAGGTGTCTGAGATGTGGGATTGGAGAACACGGATCTCCTGGAGGGGCAGGGGTTGGGGAAGAGGCAGAAGAGCCAAGTTATCTGGACTTTTCCTCACCTGCCAGTGCCGATGCCTATCATCTCTTTGGCTCATCTAGAGCCTGAGTCTCATGACTGGAGCAGAAAATCCTCTGATGGAATTGCATAACTTTCTGTACAGACAAGAATTCCCTTTTAGGGGAAAATACAACCACTTCTCAAATGCTGACTTCTGGGACGGTTCAGGTCCGTGTGAACCTGGCCTCAGTCAGGATGTGGTGATGCTTCCTCAGGGCCCAGGCCCGGTGTCCAGTCATTGTCCATTCTCTGAGACCAAGCCCATAAAGGAAGGCCATTGGCGGCCAGAAAGAAGGTGCTGAGGCTGTGTGGCTGCGTGTGGCCCAGGCTTGGCTTCCCGAGGTGCAGCTGTCCTAGGGGCCGCCCTCTCTTGCCCCCTGCTAATTCTGTCTGTTTTTGCCTCTCCATTCCTCTGCCTCCCTTTTTCCCGTCCTTGCTTCCCTCCGCCCCCCAGCCGCAAGCCTGGGTTCTCATGTCCGCAGGTCTGCGGGGGTCTGGGCAGGGGTCGAGGATGCCCACCACGGCCGAGAGCCCCCCTCACCTCCTCGTACAGTCGCCGCAGGAAGTCGATCTCCTGGGTCAGTGCCTCCGCGTTGGCCTCCAGGTCCGACTTGCGGAGGTAGGCGCAGTCCACGTCCTGTGTGGGGTTCAAGGGTCGTGAGGCTGGCTCCCCTCAGGGCGCTCCGAGGGCCTGGCTGCCCCGCACCAGGGCAGAAAGGACAGGAGGACGGTGGCCGGGGGCTCAGGGCGGGGCTTGGCTCAGGCACTTACCTGCTTTAGAGACACGAACTCATTCTCTGCTGTGGCCCGAAGCGTAACTTCCTCTTCATACCTGAGGGGCATGAGAACAGGACCGTCCGAGCAGCTCTAACTGCGCCGTGAAGCTGATTCCTAGACCTCCCCCTGCTTGTCCCGCCGCCTCCAAAAGAAATGGGGCAGAACCAGGAAGAAGCCCCGCTCTCCATCAGCTCAGCTTTTCAGTGGGGCCGGAGGGCAGAATCTGGAAACTGTGTGCGTGGTTGGGACACAGGCGGTGGCTGTTTTTCTCACCTAGGTCTCCGTTCTCCTTTCCATTGACCCCTCCGCCTGGCCCTGGCTTGGCTACAGGTAGTGGGACCCCTCTCTGTCATTCCCCTCCTGGGCTTAGCCAAGAGGAGGCCAGCCCGGCCCTTCCCCTTGCTCTGTGGGCTGGCCTGCTCAGAGCCCGAGGAAAGTGGCCTGGGAAGGCCTTGGCTGAGCTCGCTCCTGAAGGCAGCGGCCCCCTCGGGACCAGAGTCCCTTATGGGTCCCAGCGTAACCCAGTGCGCACCCTCGTGTCACGCGTCACACTTCGTAGCTGAAGGTTTCTGTCTGTGACAATGCCACGCCAGCCTCCCTGCAGCCTAGCAGCCCCACGTGGACAGGCACTGTGTCTACCACTTGCCTCTGCCCATGGCACCCAGCTGGGGTCTGGTTGGCACCTGGCAGGCGCTCAGAAAGTGTTAGTTGAGAAAAGGAGTAAACTTCAGAAGAACGGTCAGGGCATCGAGGGCTAGACTCAAGGACCAGGGAATATTAATTTTTCTGGGGTCCTAAGAGAAGGGTCTTGGGGATGGCAAAAGGGAGAGAACAGCCATTCCTTGACCTGCTGGTGGGAAGACCAGGTGAACTCCATCCCCCAGGGGCCACGGTGCTCCCCCAGGACCCAGGGGCCTGGAGGCGGGGCAGGAGTGCAGGTCCGTCCTCAGGCAGACACCCGGCCACAGAGCGGGACACTGTCCTGTGCTGGGAGCTGCCTTCGAGCCCTTTCTTGGGCTGGCAGCTTCCCGCGCTCACCTCTTCTTGTAGCCCTCCAGCACCTCCTGCACGTGGTTGAGCTCCGAGGCCAACCTCCCGCTGTCGGCCTCCACGCACTCAGCCTCCCGCCGTAGCGTCTCGATGTAGCCCTCAAACAGCGGCTCCAGGTTGCTGTCGCAGCACTTGCGGTTCTGGTAGAACTGCCACTTGGTCTCCAGCAGCTTGTTCTGCTGCTCCAGGAAGCGCACCTGCCACCCAGAGGGGGAGCCTGAGAATCCCTTGTTGCAGGATCAAGAGGGGGGTCCCCACACCAGGACCTGCAGGCCCCTGGGTGTCTTACCCAGAGTCCCCCCCACGACCCCCCGGCAGGGGTTATGTCATCTCTCTCAAAACCACATGGGGGTTTAGTCAGCTCACCCCCGGCAGTCCTTCCTGAGAGCTAACTTCAGTCTCTTCAAAGGCAATTTAGCTGGTGACATGGAAAGCTAAACCATGCCGAGCCCAGGCTCTGCTGCCGCGGGTTAGTGACGTGTCCTTGCACAGCACTTAAATCCCCGGCAGAGCGCCCGCCCCGATGTGCGTTTAGTGAGCCCTGCTATGCAGAGGCTGCGGCACGTTGAAGAGCTGTGATGCCGTCAGGTGTGACTGTCAGTGCGCAAATGCGCAGGTGGGCCCTTTCAGAAAGGCGGACTGTAGAAGTCAAAAACTAATATGTGCCAATCATTGAAATCCTACAATGTGCTTAGAATAATGGTCAGCTGGGACATCAGTGCAAGATGTGCTGTGCTCTGACCCCTCATGCTACGGATGAGCAATCGAAGGCCCAGGGAGGCTCCTGCCAAGGGAGAGGAAGAAACTGACCTTCTGCCCTGCAGGGGCTCCTTCTTTCACTGTGGTAATTACGGACTGCTGGGTCCAAGGAAAAGCTCACATCCACCTTCCTGTCACACGGGTGGCCCTTCCCCACTGCAATCCCTTTGTCTGAAACCTTTGCCGCACCCCTGGTAAGTCCTTTCTTGTGCTATCCTCGGTCTTTCATGCTGTGAGGAGTTCCGGATTTTCTTGGTCCTTCCTGGTGGATCTCTCTCTAGCGTGACTTCTCTCAAGGCTGGCTCTGGAGAGCCCTCCCCGGGCTCAGGACTGCTTCCCAGGGGAGCCTTCTTCCCCCGGCTTCTCGAACCACCACCACCTCGTGCTCGCTTGGATTCAGTGGAGAAGATGCTGCGGACTTGAGCTGGACACTGACATCTGTGGATGGTTCCAACCGTGTCCAGGAATGCGTCCTGCCTGCCTCCCCATGAGACCCAGGAGAATGGGGCCTGTGTCTGTTGCTCACCCCTGGACCCTGAGCCCCAGGCACAGGGGCTTAAACAAACCATTCTGGCCCCTGCTCAGATCCACGAGGTTCCCTCCAGGCCATCTTCCAGTATCACACCCACTAGCCCTGCCCCTGACGTGGGGAGGATCTCCGTGCCGTCTAAGCAGCTATTTGGCTTCAGATGCGCTGAACACCCACACAGTGGCCCTTTGCTCATGAGGAGATGCTATCTCTCGGCACTCAAGTCTTGGGCCCTAGTTCTGCTTCTGTGTTTTCAGTTTGTCTCCCTTATCAGGCTGAAGCTTCTGGTCCTTTTCATGTCTTTCTGTGTCCTAGAGGTAGGACCGTCCCTCCCTTTGGACTGGGATGCTCTATGGGCAAGTGCCCACCTTTGACTCCCCTCTTGGTACCCAGCCTGAGTGCTGAGCATGGGTGGGGTTCAGGAAGGGTGTGTTCAAGGACACCTGCCTTGTCGAGGTTGTATATAATAACAGTGTTATCAGACCAGGAACCCCTGCCCTATGTCTCTGTGTCTGTCTGTGCCCTGGATGTGTGTCCATCTCCTCCATCAGACTTGAAGCTCACCTGGACCACATCCCTCCTGGCCCTGACTACCCCTTCAGTGAGTAGCCCAGGAAGGGAAGGTTCAGGAAAGGCATGATCAAGGACACCCACCTTGTCGATGAAGGCAGCGAACCTGTTGTTGAGGCACTTGATCTGCTCCTTCTCCTCATGCTTCACGCACTGCGCGTTGGGGTCGATCTCCAGGTTGAGGGGCGCCAGGAGGCTCTCGTTGACCGACACGGTGGTGATGCAGGGCGGGCTGGGTCCGCACACGCCGCCGGAGCGGTATCCGAAGCTGCGGCCGCAGGAGCCGGCGCGGAAGCCCCCGCAGACGCTGCGGCTGCCGAAGCCGCCGGCGAGTCCGCGGTAGCAGGAGATGCCGCGGTAGGGGGCGGCGGTGATGCAGCAGCGGCCGGGCCGGGGCCCGCAGGCTGAGGCGCAGCTGAAGGTCCTGGGGCCGAATCCACAGCCCACGGAGCTGAAGCCACAGGTCATGCTGGAGGAAGGGAAGTGTCTGAAGAGTGGAGAAGCTGGCAGAGAACTGTGCCCAAAGCCTGTGCTCCCTGGGCTGTGGCGGGCCCTTTTATGCACCAGGGACAGCTGGTGTTAAAAGGGGTGGCAAAGAGACAATAGCCGCATTTTATTGGCTTGGCATCACCCGACCTCTTAGGAGCTGACCCGCTTGCCTTTTCAGTTTGGCTGTGTCAACAATCTGTGGCCACAGGCCTGTTTCATCTTCAAAGACCTTTACGGGCTTCCTCTCGCCTCTCTCCGTCCCATTGCTGCTGGAAGTGGGGAAGGAGAAGGGCTCCTGGGAGCACTGGTTGGACTCCAGGCTCTGAGTGCAGGCAGCGGGTGCAGTGACTGGGGATGGCGCCTGCCCGCCACATCCCAGGGGCACAGCTGGGCTATGCGCCCTGGACCTGTGACCTGACCTCGGGGTGGAGTGGCCGGCCTGTCCCAAGGAGGGGGCTGTGTCCCAAATGACACAGGCCTTCTAGGCTTCTTTGCCTTCCTCTTCTCTCTAGAGCATGTCCCTTTCTTCACTGTCAATATCAGCCTCTCCTAACCTGCTCCTACCCAGAGCCTAGTCAGGGATGGGGTGGGGGTAGGGACTGGGAGGGAGCATGGAAGACCGAAGCCATGGGACACCAACGGGGACACGGGAGGAACTGAGTCAGAGAGCTCAGGAGGGAATCAGGGTTGTTCTTTAGAGTTCTGGGCCTCATTGCTGGTGGAATAGGGGGCAGGAGTGCGAGTGTGGAACAGCCTAGAGCTACAGGGGTTAATCAGGGAAGGCTTCTTGGAGGGGGTCTTAAGGAGGACTGAGGTGGGGTGGGGATAGGGTTAGGAGGAGATGAGAAAGGAGTCCAGCTCTGATTCGGAGACTAGACTGTGGAGTATCTCATTCTCTCATTCACTCATTAAATGCTTATTGAGTTCCAAATATGCACTAGACACTTGCGAGGTTCTGAGAATCCAGCAGAGACCCGAGGTGTTTGGAGGCGGGAGAGGGTGGCGTGCACATGGGGGTGCCAACGTTTGGCCAGTGGGGAAGAGGGAGAAGCCACAGGCGGAGGGAGGGCCCGGCGAGGTCCCGGCTTAGATGGGGTCTGATGTGGGGTGTGGTCTTTTGGGTTCCCAGCAGAGAAACTGGACATTGAGTATCGGTGTGTATACCAGGAAGGATGAAAGGTGCCGGAGATGTGGGGTGGCCACCAGGGTCCAGAAATGGCATCCCTTCCTCCTCTGAGAGGACCCAAAGGGCGAGAGGAGGTGGGGGTCCTGTGGCTGTCCTGAAAGCCAAGCTCCCTTACTTTGCCCCCTCTTCCCTTCGGGCTAGGGCTGGTGATGACTTGGATGGGTGGACAGTGGGACCGAGCCGGGAGGCTCCCCTAACCAAGGATCTGAGCCCATAAACTCTTCCAGGCGCGTGTCTCTTGGCCACCTTTGTACTTGGGGATGACTCCTCTGACGGACCTGTTTCCTGTCCAGCCACAACCAAATGCTGACCCAGTCTGGGCTAAAAATAGCCCTCCACACCTCCTGTGAGGGCCTGGCCTTTTGCCCTCCCTGCTCCCTCTCAGGCTAAGTGGGCCAGTTACAGCCCAGAGTGAGGGGAGGCCCGTCCTTCCCGCGAGGGCAGGTGATGATGCCATGGAAATCGGTCAGGGGGCTGAGCAGCATCTGCCTGGGTCCTAAAAACAGGACCCTCCCAGCCCCACCTCTTGGGTCCCGTGGGTAGATTTCCACACTCTCTTGTGTCTGGGGTGGGAACTCCGGGGTGTGGGATGTGGTTTAAGGGCTTCTGTGTGCGAGACACTAGAAGGCAAGGCCTGGGGGTCTGGGGGTGGCTCATTCCAGCTCAACGGCCGGTGGTATTTTGGGGGCACTTGTGTGGCAGACGCGGCTAGTTGGTAATTTCACGCTAAGCATTTGTGGGGTCAGACATCTGCCAGACAATTGAGAAAGAACCAGACTGTTGTCTCCTCTCATCTCGGCTGGAACTGGTAAGCACCCAGAAGGTCCTCAATGATGTCCAGTGATCATGTGAGATTTATTTCTTGATAAAATGCTGAGGATTGCAAGGTGGTGTGTCTTCCGTGAGGCATCTCTGTCACTGTGCTGGTAATTGCAGCCCCGTCCTCTGACTCTGCTCATCTGTCTCCACGCAGCGGGCACGGGATCGAGTCGGATGCTTCACTTGGGGTCTCGGTGTAGACACACTGGCCTCATTGGGTTGGGGGAGTCAGGAGTGTGCCCTGGCCCCTGTCCTGATTGGAGATGATGGCAGAGCGGACTCTGGGGATAAAAAGGCCTGGTTTGAAGCCCAGGGCTGCCACATCCCAGCGTACCCAAACAAGCTGCCTCAGTCCAGTGTCCTTTCCTGTGGACTGTGAACGTGATCTGTGCCTTGTGGTGCACGTGCTGGGAGGTGCCACCATTGCGTGAGCAGAAACAGCCCAGCGGCTTTACAAGGCGATCCTGGCCACCTCTGAAAGCCTTACTCAGAGCAGTTGTTTGTAAATGGCCCAGAACAAAGAGAATTGCAGACCGGGTGAACCCCTTGAAAACAGACTTAGCCAGAAAGGAAGCTGACAAAGGGACAGTGGAAGCTGACAGCTGCTTCCTTCCACCCGGGCTCCAGGCTGAAGGTTCCTGCCCTCATTGAGGGCTATAAAAGCTCTGGCCGAGGTCCAGGCTGGGTCAGTGGCCAAGGCCTGTGCCCTGTGCCTGCCCTGCACACAGCTGGCCTGTGTGGGCTCGAGGGTTGACTCCTTCCTGCATGACTGCTTGCCCTGTCTGTGGTCCTGTGCTTTCTGCCTGCCTCCCGGGGCTTGGACCACCACCTGGCCTCATTCCTCCTTGTGTGGTTTTCAGGTGTCCAACTGCCTGTCTGCCTGGCTTCTGACCCACCAATGCTCTGACTTTCGTCATTTCTTCTTGCCTTGATATTCATGGGCCTTCTAATTTTTTTGTCCCCTCTTAATGGTTTTTTTGATAAAGGACTCTGCGATGCACATGCCAGGCGAGGACGCCCACTCTCGCCATGCTCAGTATACTGGAATTCCTGACCGAGAAGGGAAACGTGTAAGGATTAGAAGAGAGAGAACTGGTGTTATCTGCAGACAATGGGATCAGCCACATGGCAAACCCCACAAAATCAACTGATAAGCTGTAGAGATAATAAGACGATCTGGGCTTTGCTGCTAGTTACAAGGTCCACTTACAAAAATCAAAAGCATTTTTCTGTCTTAGTGACAACTAATTAGAAAGTAAATAGAAAAAGAAAGATACCATTCCTCAGAGTGGTAAAAACAGTGAAGTGGCCGAGTGGTTAAGTTCACGTGCTCCTCTTCAGTGGCCCAGGGTTCCACAAGTTCGGATCCTGGGCGCGGACATGGCACCGCTCATCAGGCCATGCTGAGGCGGCATCCCACATACCACAACTAGAGGCACTCACAACTAGAATATACAACTATGTACTGGGGGGCTTTGGGGAGAAGAAGAAAGAAAAAAAAGTACAATAACAACAAAGTATTTGCAAGATCATTATGGAGAACAATGTAAGACTCTATTACGAAAAACACACAAGAAAATCTGGTATCAGTGGAATGATGTCATATTCAGGAATAATTTGACCTAATATTCTAAAGATGTAAATTCCCTCCAAATTAATTTATAAGTACAATGCAAACCCAGTAAAAATTCCAGCTGGATTTCTTTTGAGGGACTTGACAAAATGAATCTAAAATTTATATGAAAAAATAAAAAGTCCATTTATAGTAAAGTCAGTTATGAAAAAGGAAAACAGAAGATGTCTGAGGATTAGAGAGCCATAGTCATCAAAAAATATAGTACGTGTGCAGGGACAGGTAACGGGGACACTGGAACATAATAGAGAGCTCAAAACAGGCCCCTTCGTATAAGGCAAGCTTGGTATTTGATGAAGGAGATATCAAGCAAAGGGCCATTTATTTGGTTGGTGAGATTTGTACAAACAGACTCGCGGTATGGAAAGCATACAGCTGGAGTCCAGCTTATACCGTATAGCGTGGACGACCTCAGATGAAAGGAAGCCCTGGACATGAAAGATAAAACTAGGAAGCAAAGGGAAGAATACGTAAGAGAATACCCTTGTAATTTAGGGATGGGAAACACTTACGCCTTAAAAATCAAAACCACAAGGTGAAAAAATTGAGACGACCACATCAAAATTAAGAATTCCAGTTCACTGAAAGACTACATAGAAAAAATCAACAGACAGTTGATAGCCTGGGAAAGCTTGACATCTACAATATGTAAGGAACTCCTACAGAATAACAGGTGAAAGCAGGACACCCAGTGGAAAGCTGGCCAAAGTCTTCACAGACAGTTCCCAAGGGGAGAGACCCACGGCTAACAAGTGCATGAAGAGAGGCTGACGCTCGCCAGTCCTCAGAAAGATGCAGGCGGAGCCAGTAGGTGTCTTTCTATCCTCCTGAAGGCAAGGATTAGAAAGGGGGGTGCTACCAACTACGGGGGAATCATGGGAGGATGGGAGCCCTTGTGCACGGGTGTGGGAGTGTGGGCTGATGCAGGCATTCTGGAAAGCACCATAGCGTTATGCAGTGAATTTAGGTGTGTGTAAAACCTATGGCCCAGCAAGCCCACCCCTGAGAGAAGCCCAGCCCACATCTGAGAGCAGTTCTCATGCAAGGACAAGACAACTCACTGTGAAATGATTTATGGCAGAAGGAAGTTGCAGGCAACCTAGGTGACCATCCGCTGGACAGAGATAAGCGAAGGATGATCAATGCTTTGGAATGTAATATACCATGGAACAGAAGGCAGACGTTAGAAGCAACAAAGTTAGTGTGCTTACAAGCAACATAGTGTTGAGTTAAAAAAAAGGTCAAAACCATTAATGTGAATAAAAGTAACACGCTCGGAAAGCACTGCTACCTACTTTACAGCCATGTGGACATATTTGGGGACAACATCACACGCATTACAGAGGGTGCCTTGGGGAGGAGAGTGAGAGCAGGGATGAGAAACGAAGCAGACAGATGAATACAACAGAGAGGAGGCTTCTGTGGGCTGATGAGACACTGGGCCAAGAACTGGAGAGCGTGGTGGGCTCAACTCTCTGCCCGGGAGAAAAGCCAAATAAAATAAGGAAGTGAGAGGAAGCTACGACATGAGCTAGAGAGCTTCTCTGGGGCAGCCTGACGACTGGGCTGAGAAGCCCTTGGGTGTCTTCCAGAGAGCCTTTGGTGCCTGGGGAAATGCGCCTCAGAAGCAGATTTTTAGGGAGCTAAAGCTCTCAAGACAGGTTGGACCAACCAGAGGAGGGAAGCCTTGTACACAACATCTGTTAGGGACTTCACATGTGGGGGTGGCGGCTGCAGGCTCCCCAGGAAGATCCACCTCTGGGCCAGTCAAAAATCCAGACAGGCAAGAGCCAGGGGAGCCATATTTTTTGTCCATCAACCCAGGAAGGCTTCCTGGAGGAAAAGGGCTTTTCCAGATGATGGCGTTGGGTGCCCTCTGCAGCCGGGAGAGGGTGCCCTCTAGTGGGAACAGCGCGGCAGTCTGGGTGGTCCAGGAGCATCTTTTCTACAGCACCCCCGCAGCAGAGCTGTGACTCAGGGTTTTGGTCTGTGAAATGGGTTGCACGTCATGCAGGTGTGATGCTGCTGGATGGGCTCCTGGAAGAAGAAAGGAGAGGGGTAATTATGAGCATTTCTGAGCCAAATTTTCTTCCAGTTTGTCTCCTGAAATTCTTCCTCTCTGGCAAGGCTTCCAAGCCATAGAGGTTGGGGCGTTCTGGGGGTCACTGCGTCCCACCGCACCCTGCTGTTGGCTAGCTGCCTCCAGTCTCATGGGCCAGGCTGGGCACCCCTGGGAGTAGTCCTTAAGTAGAGCCCCAAGCTGAGTCCCCTGTCACGTCAGCCCACTGGCAGTTGTCCACCTCTTTGGGCACCCCACGGTGTCCGCCTTGTCCCCCAGCAGCCTCACTCAGTGCCTGTGGGTACAGCTGCCTCACATGTCCCCTCCACCCTTCCCCCACCCCAGGACAGACACAGCCTCCTCTTCCTCAGGGTCCCTCACTGGGCTGGGTCTCAGAGCCCTGGATGCCCTTGATGGCTGCTGGGTGCTGCCTCGCCAGCAGTGTCCCACTGGAAGCAGCGAGAGGACTCAGACTGGTCACTCTCCCTCCTGTGTGGTCTGAGCAGAAGAGGGTAAGGGTGGCCACCCCTCTGGACCCCGTGTGTCCGTGAGTGCTTCGAAGCAGGAGCTTCGAAGATGTTTTCGAGCTTAGTGAGACACACTGGGCTGGGGAGAGGACAGAGAGCCCAGGGCAGAACGAGAGGCTGGAACCAGGACACGAAGGGCAGGGACGCAGTTATACCCTAGGCAGCGGGAGGCAGGAGCAGGGGCTCTGGGACGTGGGGTCGTCAGAAGAGCATGTACATCACCGGGGAAGAAGGAGGGGCTCAGGAGGAACTGCTCTGAGTCTCCTGCCTCTGGTGGGGCAGGGAGTCCCAGCCTTTTCTGATTTCTAGGCTGAAGTAGCTGCTAAACAGCCTCATAAACTGAGGTGTTCATTGTGGTGTCACGTGAGGATTGGGAGACCCAGTGGATTTTTCCTGTGGTCCCAGACTGTCAGCCAAGTCCCAAAGCTGAGCACAAAAGGATGTCAGTCTCCCCAGGTTCAGGTTCTCCTCACAGGTCCAGGCCGCACACACGGTCTAATCCACAGGCAGGAACGTTTTGCTGACCTGGAAGTGCGAGGGAAGGAGGTGTTAAACTTTGTAAAATTTAAATACTTGAAGTTTGGCCCAAAACTTCTGCATGTGTGGAAATATTTCTAAAGTCCATTGCTGGATTTTATGCTGCATTCAAGTGCGTGGAACGTGACGTGAAGTTGACTCAGTGGCTGAGGGTCGTGCAGCCCCTCCTTCTGTAGACTGGGAAACAGCTCAGAGAGGGTGAGTGACTGTGTCACGCCCCGCAGCCAGCTCACAGCCGAGGTGGAGGCAGAAACCCAAGCTCCTGGCTGTGCAGCGGGTGCTCTCTCCTTGATGTGTCGTAGTCTCATTTTCACATCAGCCAGCAGAAGAGCGACCGTGTTCCCTGGTGCAGCTTCACTGAGTGTGATGGGGTTTCACTTCCAAATGTGATATGACCTGCCCAGTGGCCCCCGGTGTGTGCTGCTCATCAGCGATGGTGCCACGTGGGGAATGACTGGTACCTGTACCTGAGGACCCCATTGTCTGTGCTATTTTCTAGGACACATTGGCTTGAGATGCCCGAGGGACCCCAAGGGGGAAAGAACAGAGGAGATGACTGTGTATTGAGCGTGTAGGGTGTGTCACTCACTGTGCCGAGTGCCTCGCACGCCTGTCTCATTGGATTTCCCCAACAAGTTTGGGCGCCCTGTCACTGCGTCCTGAGGCAGGGCCGATAGTGGCTGTACTGCTCAGGGAAGGGCAGTTGGCTTGCTCTTGGCCACCCTGTTGTCTTCTTCCTTATTCCTGATGCAGCACTGAGCCCTGCCCGGCCAGACGGCCTCCGGGGAGGCGGAGTTCCCCTTATATCAGGTGTTAAGTTGGAAAGCTTTCCGCAGAGGTGTCATGTGGGGGATGTGTTGAGTGCTTGTCATTAAATGGAGAAGAGTGCCAACTGAGGACTCCTTGTCTCTGCCCGGGGTCCTTGCTCTCAAGTCTTGATTCCTCTGGACAGTCAGCTACCATGGTGTGGGGCTTCGGAGACCGGCGCTGGGCAGCAGACAGACCCAGCTCTTCTAGTGTCTGCTGTTTGACCTTAGCCAGCCCGCTTAGCTGAGCCCCCTTCTCCCGGGAGAACAACGCATCTGCAGGGTGCTGTCCTCTACGTCCCTCCCCTTCCGGGCAGGTGGCAGCATGGCCTCTCCTTGGCCCTTGGAGCGACTGGTTCCAGCCAGCAAGCTGTGAGCGAAGGGGATGTGGCCGCTTCCAGTCCAGACACAGCGCTGTCCGTGTGATGCCCTCCAGACCTCCCTGTCCTTCTGCCACAGCAACTGGACGTGTTCCAGGTGGTGGTTACCCGGCCGGTGTCCTGGAGTAAGTTTATTAAGAAGCAGATTCTTCCGGCAACGGTGCTGGACGTGTAGAATGAGTCAGAAGTAAAACGCTGTTGTGCTAAGCCACTGAGATTTGGGGGCTGCCCTGGCTGACATCTTCCCACATGAGGATTCGGGGGAGATTACAGGAGCGGACACTCGGAGAGCCCTGAGCACGTTCCACCCATCGCGAGCGCACGACGCAGGGTGGTGTTTTCTATTTCTCTCCATCTTGATGTCCCCTGGGCATCCCAACCACAGCGTATCCACAACTGAGCTCAGGCCCTCCCTCTGAGGCCAGACCTGTGCTTCCTCCTGCCCCCTCTGCTGTGAGATGGGCACCACCTTCCAGCCTCCGGCACAAGCGCCAACCTGAGAATCATCATCTCGTCTCCTTTCCTCCCCCCACATCCAGTAAACCGATAAGCCCTTTAATACTGAACTGTTCGTTCCATCTCCTTTCCTCCATTTCCTCCAACCCTAGCTTAGCTCAGGCCAATGCTATTTTTCATTTCATTTCATGCGATAGCTGCTAACTGGATTTTCTGCCTTTTATTATATTCCCACAATCTATTCTTCCCCCTACCACTTAGTTGATCTGATCATACATCTGGTCACCTTCCTCCCATCCACCCATCCATCCATTCATCACCATCCATCCCAACCCAGCCACCCCTGTACGTCACTATCAGATGACAATTCTCCACTGCTGACGGGACAAAGTCTACACTCCTGGGCATGGCACTCAGGTCTTGGTGTCTTCGCCCTGCCTCTCTCTCCAACCTCGCTTTTCATCGCCCTGCAGGGAACACCCTGCACTCTAGCCATGCTCGGCCAGCTGCTCTCCCAGAGTGGATCACTTTCTCTTGTACCGCCATGCCCTTGTACACACTGTCCCCTCGGTCTGGGAACTCGAGTCTTGGTTCAGGGATCATTTCCTTGTAATAGAGCCAGGCATCTCTGCTCGTCTCTGTCATCACAGTGTACTGTAGATGTCTGATTTCCATCGTCATCATCAGATTGTCAGCCACCTGAGGACAGGGTCTGGCTCTTGCCCATCTTGGTGTCACCAGTGTCTGGTGCTGTGTATGACACCCAGATGCTTGATGAGTAACTGTTGAATGAACGGTGAGTGGATGAAGCCAAGCCAAGGATGCCCAGACTGGGGAGGATGATGGGTGTTCAGGAGCCATGATGCTGCCCCGAGTCACAGAGCATCAGCTTGCGTGGCCATGAAACCCTTGCCAGACATGTTCACATGCCAGGGAGGGCCTTGCTGCCAAAGACGAATGCCGGGCAGGGTGCCCGGGCGGGCTCTGCTGACAGGGACCTCCCAGACTCCAGCCCCAGTGGTTTAGCTGAAGAACCTGGCCAAGAATTGCCAACTTTCCTTCAGGAGCTGAGCATAGCAGAAGGTTTAAGCTGAGGTCCTTCCTTACAGATTTTTTGGACACCCTCGTAACGTTGGTGGTGTCACTAAGAAATCCAAGTATCCTTAAGTTGGAGACCAAACAGAATGACCAAGTGGTACATGCCCTCCTCTCCTAGGTCCTAGGATAGAAGATCCAGCATCCTACACCCACAGGCTTGCTCTGTCTCTGCCAGGTGGGTGGAGAATCGCAACATTTATCAGAACCCGGGTCCCTGAATAACTGTGTGGACAGCTGCCCTACTTAGTAATCCTGGCTGCCTCGCACTAAGGCCCTTCTGGTGAAAGAGGTCCCCGATGCTTGTCTCTGTGCCCTGTGACCGGCTGCAAGGTTAGACCGGAAGTTTGGAGTTGGGATTGTAGGGAAGAAGGAGAATTCAAACCCCTGACCGCCGTCCCCGTAAGGTTCTTACGGCTGGTCAAACAATTAAAAGACAGGTTAGCGGGAGAAAATCAAAGTTCAATGACATGCATACGTGGGAGAAACTCAGGCAAAACTGAGCAACTCGCCACAGTGGCCAAAGTTGCCCCTTTAAATATCATCTCAACTAAGGGCAAAGGAGGATGTTGGGGCAGTGCTTTGGGACTTCAAAGGGGAGGAAGGCCATTCACATGGAGATGGAAAAGCAAATGTCTGTTAGACAACTGTTTACTGGGCCACCTCTAGAGAACGTGGCCCCAGAGATGGGATTTTGATAAGATGGGCTTGTTGTGCCTTTCCTATCACACCTAATTTACATGGTAGTATAGTTATCTAGTGGTATGAGCTCCCTCCTGGATCAGGCCTTCTATCTTAAATTATTTTAGGCATTTTGGGGGAAGGCCAAATGTTCTTCCTGAGTGTTCTGAGCCTCTATTGTCTTCAGCTTGAAATAATCCTCATACCAGAGTGGTGCATCTTGGGGCAGCCCACCCTGAACCCCATTGGGCCAGAGGTGGCCAGGTCCAGCCTGGATATTGGGGAGCAAGCCAGGCTTGATGAGAGACTGCCCAACAGGGGTGCTCCGCATGGGATGCTGATGGGCTAGCCTAACCCCGTTCTCTGTCTTTGGGAATAGACACAGGAGGACCCCCTCAGGGGAGGCAGCAGGAGCTGCTCCTCAGACGACGCCATGCCTGGGTCACAGAGATGCTGCTGGTCCTGAACAGGAGAAGCCTTCTTCCACGAGTCCTTGCACATCCTGCAGCGACTTGCTGCTGCTGCTGAGATGGTGTCTGCCTCCCTGAGGTCCTCGGTTAGCCTCCTAGGCATCCCCATCACCTAAACTGCCTGGACGTGCATCTTTCTTGGATCGTGGACAAGCACGATGGATGTAGGGACTTAACCAAGTAAACATGGAATATTAACAAAAGGAGATAATGATAAATTCCCCGATTGTTGGGATGGAACTCATGACTTCAAGGACAGTTGACTTTATACAGGAGAAACAGCTGTAATGTATGGGGAAGGGGCCGGCCTGGTGGCGCAGTGGTTGAGTTCGCACATTCCACAGCTGGGGGTTTGTGGGTTCGGGTCCTGGGTGTGGACCTACACATTGCTTGTCAAGCCATGCTGTGGCAGGTGTCCCACATATAAAGTAGAGGAAGATGGGCACGGATGTTAGCTCAGGGCCAGTCTTCCTCAGCAGAAAGAGGAGGATTGGTGGCAGATGTTAGCTCAGGGATAAACTTCCTCAAAAAAAAAAGTACAGGGAAGTAAGTCCCACTGCGAAGAAGACATTTGGAGTCAAGGAAGGAAGTATTTAAGTGAGGAGAAAAGGAAAGAGGAAAAGAAGCAAAACTGGTTGGAGCCAAACACCTTGTGGAGGGTGGAGAGGAAGCTTAAAAAGGCGACTGTAAGACTTGAATGTTGTTGGGTGAAGAATTTCATGTATTGGACACCTGCCAGATGCCTGAACACAGATGCGACGAGCAGAGCGTCTGTGATTTTTGGGGTCCCTCCTCGACAATTCTGTCTCCTGGGGGGCAGAGGAAACCAGGAGGCCCGAGGTTCAGGTCCAGGAAGCCCTTATTGGTGGTGTGACAGTAAACAAACCCAGGAGAAAGGGACCTTGTCCCTTGCCGTTCCTTAATAGCAGCAGAACATGTTTGAACACAATCACCATTTCCCAAGACTCTGGAAAAAATGTCAAGAAATTATTGGTACGCACATGTACTCAGAGACCCTAAGAAGGAATATAAAATGAAATTTCAATAATATTGTCACAGATAATTTTTTTATTGACTTCCTAATAGTTTACATCAATGTGAGATTTCAGTTGTACATTATTTCTTGACTGTCACCATGTCACAAATAATTTTAATGAAAAGAGACAGAGGTGGGCATTCAGAGAAATCAAGGTTGCTAAAGAGAGAGGTATTTCAGTCCAGATTTTTAAAAGCTACTTTCACAGCAACTTGAAGGCGAGTCGCATAATTTCAATTCCAAAGACAAAAAAAGTAAGTTTGCTTTTATTTTCCTGGAGGAGTGCTTGGGACCAGAGGCAGCTCAGGGGCACACGGTAAGGAATGGGGAGCCGCGAGGAACAGGCCCATCGGCCGGGGAAGAGAGTGCAGCTTTGACAGAGAGAAGCGAACACAGCCTTCAGGGCCGGGCTTGCTTCTGTCCTCCCCACCAGGGTGTCACTCTTCTCCCTGGACAAGCAGAAGACAGTCGTAAAGTGACAGCTGAAGGTCAGGGCTGTGATGGCAGGGTGGCATCTCAACTCTTTAAAGGCCTTGGGCTCGGGTAATATCACTTTCCAGGAGACTGAAAGCCCTTGTAGAAAAGATGGGGGACAGTTGTCAGAAATCTTGGAGCTTGGGGAACAACTGGGGGCCCTGAGGTTGGAGAGATGGTCTGCTGATCGTGGTACCCGGGAAGACGGCACTTTTGGAAATGGCGGACTTGCTGTACGAAGGGCAATTCTGGAGCTGGCTGCTTTAGGCAGGGTAGTCAGTGTAGACAAGGGAAAGTGCAGTCAGAGCTTGGCCATCTACCCCTGCGTCTGCCTCGGGACTGAGACTGTGTAGACAGAAACGTGGGACAAGGCGGGTAACTGAGTGGATTTGACAAGGATGGCAAGAAATCGACACCTGGCTAACTCACCTGCAGATCAAAGTCGACCCTCATCGACTTTGTTTTCCCATCACTCCCCAGCTCTCCCTGTCCTGCTTCAGACCCTACCCCACCCAGTCGTTTCATTTCACTTTCCCCGGAGAGGCTTCCAAGAATGCTGCCAACTCTTCATGGTGTTCTGTGCCATGGAGATTTGCACCGGGGGCTGCAAACAAAACAAAACAAACAAAAATGTCCTTACACAGTCATACCTCCCTGCCAGACTGCCACATCTGAGTTGGCTGGTGGGGACAATGACTACACCAAGATTCCCAGAAAAGAGGGCATGGAAAGAGGTGTTACAGACCCAAGTGTGGTGCTAAGACTTGATGAAGTGATGTATCTCGATGTATCTCGATGTCTCTCTGTCTAGGTATCTATCTGTTGTTAGTGCCATTCAGTCGATTCTGACTCCCAGCGCCCCTGTGCACAGCAGAGCGGAACCCTGTCCAGTCTTTTTGCACCATGCTCTCACCTTCCTGCACTGTATCAGACCATGCTCCACTGCTGTTCACAGAGTTTTCACGGCCAAGTTTTTTGGAAGTGAGCGGCCAGGTCCTTCTTCCTAGTCTGTCTTAATCTGGAAGCTCCACTGAAACCTGCCCACCATGGGTGACCCCGCTGGTATTTGAAATACCGGTGGCAAAGTTTTCAACATCACAGCAACGCACAGCTGCCACAGTGTGACAACCGACAGGTGGTAATGTGGTTCCATGACCGGGAAATGAACCCGGGTCGTGCAAGGGAGCACCCAATCTTAACTACTAGACCACCAGGGCTATCTGTCTGTCTGTCTATCTGTCTATCTATCTATCTATCCATCTATCTATCTGTCTACCTATCTATCTGTCATCTATTAATCATCTATGTAGTGTACTTAGCATGGGCCAGTGAAATGACAGACTCTAAAGAATTTCCTGAAGAAAGGAGACCGCATGGCTTCCCTAGGAAATGTCGGAAGTCATCTGGTCCGACCCTCGCGTGTTCCATTGAGAACACCGGGGACCAGAGAGGGCCAGTGACTTATACCAGGCTGTGCACCAGCAGAGCCAGGACAAGCAATTGGGGTGCTTGCCTGGGCGTTCTCCCTGCACGGCTGCCTCTCTTTGTTTCGGAGACAAGTTTAACCCACAAGAAGGTGTGGAGGCGTCCTTGACTCCTCCCCTCCTCTCACATCCCAAACCCAATCTGTCAAGAAGTCTAGTTGGCCCTTTCTTGAAATTCCATCCAAAGCGGCCACTTTCCCTGCCCTCCAGGGCTTCTCCCTGGCCTGAGCCTCCGGCCGGCTCCCCAGGATGCCTGAGAGACTGAGCCTTCTCCCTCCTTTCTCCGCTGCCCGCCCTACGGTCTGGTTTCCTGGCAGCTGTCACATCCCGGTGATCATGTAACACGTCCACTCATGTCCGTCTTCTGCACAAAGGCCCCCGAAGCTCCATGCTGCACTCAGTGGGAGCTGAAGTCCTCATGGTGGCCCCTCCCTCCCTGTGTCCCCTGGACACGCCCACGCTCAGACCTCTCTGTCTGTCTCTGTGTCTCTCTGTCTCTGTCTCTGTCTCTCTCTCTCTCTCGCTGCTCAAACCACACTGGCCTCTGTGCTCCTGGTGGGCGCACACCAGGTGTGTTCCCCCCTGAGGCCTTTGCACTGGCTCTTTCCTCAGCCCACATGGCTCACCCCCTTACCTCCTCAAAATCTGCTCAATGTCACCTTCTCAGTGCAGCCACTCAGGCCACCCTGTTGAAGCTGGACCCCATCTTCCTCCCAGCTCTCCCGAGTCCCCTTATCCTCTTCTATTTCTTCTTTCCGTAACACTTATGCCCATTAATATATAATTTATTCATTTATTAAGTTTACTGTTGATCTCTCCCACTGGAATGGAAACCCATGGAAGTGTATATCTTTGCGTGTTTTATTCATGGATGCATCCCAGGATCATAGAGTGGAGCCTGGCACCTGGTACCTGTTGAATGAAAGAAACAAACAGAGACCACCGTGAAACAGGCCCAGTCCAGAGCATCAGTTTTGAGTTCTGGTTTCTCTTGCTTCCCTGTTCCACGTGTCCGTGGAGGAGGCCCCTTGCCTCCCGTGCACTCAGCTCTTCTCCCCACCAGGGAGGGCTAGAGTGAGGGTTGTGCTTCTATAGTGCAAGGGGTGAGGCAGCCGTGTGGCCACAAGAGCAAAAGACTGGAGGCAGTCGTTTCTGCAGCAACTCGGTTTATAGGGTGTCTCCTCAGCACCCCCGGATGTGGTTCCTCCTTGGTGCTTAGTCCTCCAGATGCAGAAACAGGGCCCTCATCTCAGACCTGCTCTCCTGGGCGGGGCCTGCTCCCTCTGGCCATCCCTGCACTCCCCACATAGCATGTGGTTCTGTCCTCGTGTCTTCCTGCTGTGAGGGGTGTGTGTGTGTGTGTGTGTGTGTGAATGAGAGCGAGACAGAGAGCAGAAAGATCCCCGTTCTCTCTTGTTCCATTCGGCTCTTTCCTTATGCCCCCTCTCCAAGCCTGTTTCCTGAAGAGGGAGCTCTGGAAGATTAGTTCTTGTTCTTGTCTTCGTGCACAGAGATGCTCCGTAATGAGAGCTTTCCTCGAGGGCCTGGGGAGCTGGGGGCTTTGGCGTCATCATGGTCGGGGCTGCCAATGGTTTTCTATCAAAAAGGCAGGTGCTTTCCCCATTGGGTCCCGTTTCCATCCTGCTCCTCCGGGTGTGACATGGAGGCACCCTGGAAGACGGGGTGGGAGGCGGGGGGTGAGCATCCCTGGCCGAGGGCCCCTGTCTTGCGAGGGATCTCATGAATTGGTCATTTCTATGATTGTCAGCCTTTTGTGGTGGCTCTGCCTGGCACCCCCGCCTCTGTTCTCTCTGCCAACTCTTACCACCCTCTAGGACCTGCCGCAGATCTCACCTTCATGACCTCCACCTGCTGTGAGTGGGTGGCCTCCGCGGAGGGCCAGCTCTGTCCACAGGCTTGATTTCCCTCAGCATCCAGATGAAGGCCTTGTTCTGGGTGGACCTAGCCCTTGCCTGTCAACGAAGGCGCCTCCTCCAGGACAGCTCCCTGAGGCCGGCTCCTGGGCCTGGCACGCAGGGGAGGGTCAACCAGAAGCTGTGGACTAGGTGAAGAAGCTCTCCACACATTGGTCATTGCCTCCTGTGTGCAGTCTATCCAAGCAATGCTGCCTGAGGGCCTACTAGGTGCAGGTGGCCATGGGGGATGTAAGAGTAGATAAGGCATGGTTTCTGAATCCGGGGGCCGGGGCACCCCCAGTCACTCCTCTGTAAGCTGGGATGTGGTTAAGAGCAGTTACAGGCAAAGCTGGAAGAGGCTCGCTCCACGTGTGCTCACCCTGGAAGGATGGGCCTTCAGGGAAGCAGGAGATCTACCTGGAAGGAAGGGCCAGTGGGACCTTGGTGGGACATGGGACCCTTCAAGCCTCAGGAATACTCTGGCCCGAGCATCCACTGGCCTACATGGGATAATGACCCCAGGTCTGCTCTCAGGGTGGGAGGGAAAGTGGGGGCTGAACAGATGTGTCCAGGCCTGCAGGGTTGGGAAGGCAGGGGACAGGTCCGTGTGGTGCAGGGTCTCCTCCATACGCCTATTAAAGGGGCAAGTTTCAGCTTTCCTCTCAGTCTGCCCAGCGGGAGATTCCCACGCTCATAAAGGGCATTAATAACTTTCTCCTGCCTTTTATGTTGTCGGGAGGCCTGTGTCTACCCCATAAAAGGCAGGAGCACGACAGGTCTCCGGGTGAGACCCGGAGTCCTCCAGTCCTCTCCACTGCCCCAAGCTGCCCTGCAGAGCTGCGGCATGGCGAGCCGTTCCTACCGCACCAGCTCCAGCTACGGGGGCAGGAACTTCAGCTCCTGCTCAGCTGTTGTGCCCAAGCCTGGGGCTCGTGGCGGCACCAGCGCCCTGGCCTCCCGTGGGGGCAGCCCTGGGGGGCCGGGCTACCGGCGCCTTGGGGGCTTTGGCAGCCGGAGCCTGTGTGCAGTGGGGTCCCCGCGGGTTGCCGTGAGCTGTGGATGGCCCCTGCGAAGCGGGGGCTGCTTTGGCTACCGGGCAGGGGGCCTTTGTGGGCCCAGCCCGCCCTGCATCACGACCGTGACAGTCAATGAGAGCCTCCTGGCGCCCCTCAACCTGGAGATCGACCCCAACGCGCAGTGCGTGAAGCACGAGGAGAAGGAGCAGATCAAGTGTCTTAACAACAAATTCGCTGCCTTCATCGACAAGGTGGGCCTGTGGGCTTGTTCCCCAGGGCGGTGGATTAGGAAGGGGCAAGGGGTGTGGAACCCAGTAATGGGCTGGGTTCAAATTCTCTGAGTTCTAGCCCTGCTAACGATGAGGACGTGGCATTGAGAGCGTGGCTGAATCAGGGTCTTGGTTTTTAAATGCAATAATGGAAGTGAAAGCCCCAGAGAGAACAGCATGGGTTATCGCTGCTGCGTAACCTGCCCAGCAAGAGCTCACTGTGTGTCTGTGGCCCCATCTTCTGGATCTCAGCCACCACACAGTGAGAGGGGCTGGGTAGGCATCTCTGCATAGGCTGGCGTCTGATCCCCTCCTAGGAGATGCCACCAACCCCAGTGTGAGAGAGGAGCCAGGACGAAGAGGGGCCAGAAGCCCCTTTCCTGCTCCCCCCTGGTGGGGACATGGTAGGAAGGCTGTGAATTGCCAGGACCCCTGCCCCAGATGCCCGCCCCACCCAACACTTACAGGGATTAAAGACCTCAGTTGAGAGACTGGAGGGGCTGTCAAGTTGCACTTCTCTGATGCTGCCGTCTCCCCGCGCCTTCTGGTTGGATACACAGCTCTGCTTTCCTCTGACCCAGTGACGCCCTCTCTGAGAGCCCACAGTCTGATCTCTGGGGGAGGCCGGCCACTGAGGTCCAGGGAGGAAAGGCTCCTCTTCCAGGCCTGACTGGCCTGCACATCTCCACCCTGGGCCTTTGTGAGAGGCGCGCGCCAGGGTGACGGTGGTGCGAGCTTTGCTCTCAGACAAACACCGCCACCAGCAGTGGGCCTAGCTGTGAGCGAAGGCGCTGTGCATGCTTTCTTACCGTGCTGCTGCTGTCCAAGCCCCTCTTCCCTTCCATTGGCACAGAGAAGCTGACTGAGGCTCATGCGGTTATTCATTGCACAAGGACACCCCCCAGGGTGGGGGAGGTCGATGTCCAGCCCAGGCTCTCTGCTTGCTGGGCTGTGAGCCCTGGCAGGGGGCTGCGTCTGCCTGGAGGGGCGCCTTTTCCTAATTTGCTCAAAAGGGTGCAGACTTGGGCTCTTTGCACGTGGCCTTTTGGGCATCACCCAGATCTGCTGCCCTCTCTGTCATGAGGGGTCAGTTCTGGTCTGGGCAGGGAGACTCACACTGCTGCACCCGGCTGGCTTTCCCTCCCTTGGGGTTGCTGACAGCCACCCACCTCCTCCCAGCATCCTTCCTTGGAGATGAGCTCCAGGTGTGCAAACAGCATTGCAGTGCTGGGGCTAAGGCTGCAGGGCAGGCAAGTCAGAGAGCTGCCTCCACGGCCTGGGCCTGCACGTGAAAACCCAAGGCAGGTGCCTTTGGGATAATCAGAGTTTTGGTTGCTTCTCCCACAAGCATGGACAATTGAGAGTCGCTTTATGCCAGGCTCATACTCCCTAAGGTTAGGGCTTGAGAAGAGATCACCTAGTTTAGGGCTGGTAGCTGTGTGGGGCCTAGAGGATGCACGAACGAAGCCAGGCTGAGAGGCACGCCCGCCTAGAGGGGCAGCACAGCGACTCACCGCCAGATGCAGGCCGGTATCCCTCGAGATTCCTGTCTGTCAGGGTCAGGAAATCAGGAGTCTGGCCTGAAATCTCTCAATTACGAAATGTTGGCGATGAATCTGATTTTTATAAAACAGCATGCAGGCCAAATAAACCATGCCTATGGGCCAGAGAGGGCCTGGGGGCTCAGTGTACACTTGCTGACGTCTTCCCACGGCCTCAGTTTGCAGTGAGGTCCACAGAGAAGGAGGCACAGTGGCTTGGATAGTGGCAGAGCTGGGTAGTGAGAGAGCTCCTAGCTCCTGGTCCAGGGTCCCCTCCGGGGCTCCTGTGCCCCAGGATCAGAGGGGGAGTCACGGTGGGTGCATTTCTTCATCACTGCCATAAACATGCTCACAAACTCAGCAGCTTTAAACCACACAAACTTATTATCTCCTGAGGCTGAAATCAAGGTGTTGGCAGGATGGCACTTCTTTCTGGAGGCCCTGGGGGAGACCTGTTTTTGGGACATGCAGGCTTCTGGCAGAATTGAGTCCCATGTGATTGTAGGACCGAGGTCGCTGTCCCCTTGCTGGCTGGCTGCTGGAGGTGGTTCTGTTTCTAGAGGCCGCCAGCATTCCTTGGCTCACGACCCCTTCTCCTTCCATCTTCAAAGCCAATGAGAGTGGCTGAGTACTTCTCATGTTTCAAATCTCTCCTCTGCCTGCTTCTTCTGAGCATCTCTCTCACCCTCCTGTCGTCGTCTTCCACTTAAAGGCCTATGTGACTACTTTGAGGCCACCTGGACAGTTCAGGATAATCTCCTGATTTTTAGGTCCCTAACTTTAATTCCCCCTGCAAGGTCCCTTTTGCCATGGCATGCAATATATTCACAGGTTCCAGGGATGGGACATTTTTGAGGGGCCATTTTTGGTATACCACACATGAGCTGGGGTATTTTTTCAGAATCAGATGTTATTTTGTTCTGTGCAGCATAAACAAATCACACATAAATTGTGTGCCCTTTCTGGGAGATGAGGATGTGGCGGGGGGAGTCACCTGGGGAACGGTTGTGACCCACACTTTCAGACTTTGCCAAATGATTTGGCCTTTGAGAGAAGGTCACAGGCTGCTGCAGGTCAGGGGCCACCGCCAGGGGCAGAGAGGGCTCTGGGGGGCCAGGCACCTCCCAGGGTTCCCCCTGAATCTCCTTCCCCCATCCCGAATGGCAGGTGCGCTTCCTGGAGCAGCAGAACAAGCTGCTGGAGACCAAGTGGCGGTTCTACCAGGACCGCAAGTGCTGCAACAGCAACCTGGAGCCGCTGTTCAGTGGCTACATCGAGACGCTGCGGCGGGAGGCGGAGTGCGTGGAGGCCGACAGCGGGAGGTTGGCCTCGGAGCTCAACCACGTGCAGGAGGTGCTGGAGGGCTACAAGAAGAGGTGAGGCGGCCAGGCTGGGTGTGGTTATAGGCATGGGGTAGGTCTTGGCACAACTCTCGTGGAAGTGGAGACAGCTGAAGGTCAGGGTCCTTCCAGGCTGCCTATCTATCTGACGGCTCTGCTTTGTCCATCTGCTCCATCTTGTCTTGGCTCCCAGCTCTTGCGGCCCCATCCTGGGAACTGGGGGAAGATTTGGAGAGAAAAGCTCCCAGCCTGGGAGGGGTGGGGCACACATCCGGGGCACAGACTGACCCAGAGATGGAGGGAAAGGAACAAATGAAACAGGCAGATGGAGACGGACAGGGCTGGAGAGTAGAATTTGGGAGCAGTCAGCGCTAGGATGGGTGGAAAAGGAAGGTCCCTGGAGGAATTCTTGAAGGTGATCTGGCCGATGCCATTCAAGGTGTCTGATGAACTTGGATAATTCTTTTATTTACAGATAAATCATCAGGCTCTTGTGCAAGGCTCCACAATTCAAAGGCCCACATAAACCTTCCGTTGTAACGCAACTTCTTAATTTTGACCATTAGCTAGTTTAAACTCAGCAGGTCACTGTTAGCTTGTCCCTCTTTACCTGGTAGATACAGACAGAGTGAAGGGTGATTTTGACGTAACTGGTCCTGGTAATTCTAATTGGAAGTAATTAGAATTCTTGTCTTGGAAGATCAGGTTTTCCCAGCCAGAGGGACCCAGCAGTGGGTTTTCACTTCCCTTGGAGGGATGCAAATTCAGACACGACTCTGTTCGCAGGTGTCAAAGTCCGCCTCGCAGTCTGGGGGTGTGAGGGCCGGTAATGACATGGCTCACAGTTTACAGCAGCCCAAATTACCCTGTCATTAAAAAGCTGTGAAACCCCGCTCTGGGAACTCTGGCCCCCTTCTCACCTGGGGCAGGGCTGCCCTGGGGCGGAGACCTCATGGACAAGAGCAAGGGATGGGCCAGGCCAGTGGAGGAGGGTGGTGGGAATGCCCCCACAGTCCGGGCATGGTGGCTTGTTCCGGGATTTCCAGTCCTGGGGTGCTGGGGGAGGGGTGGCTCCACGGAGCTTTCTGTTTTGGATGGTTTTAGGGTTGTAAGGCCCCCGGAGGGTCTGTCTTTCAGTCACCCCACAAACATTTACTGAGGGCCTTACTACACCCCACCCAGGCCATTGGACTCAAGGCGCAGAGAGAGTAAACGCCTCACCTAAGGTTTTGCAGCAAATTCAGTCCAAGCTTGGACCAGCAACCAGGGGCTTGGACTCCATGTCCAGGGCCCTTTTGATGAGTTCTTTGTGGCGGAGAAATAGAAGTCCCGAGGGGCCAAGCGTCTCCTCCCAGGGTGCACAGAGAGTCGAGTCGAGGGCCCTCATCCCCAGGGCCTCACCTGTGCCCTCTCTCCTCAGGTATGAAGAAGAGGTGGCCCTCAAGGCCACGGCAGAGAATGAGTTTGTGGTGCTGAAGAAGGTGAGCGACTCTTCCCACATGGGCAGGAATTAAATCCTGTGCGCTGGGCGCTCGGAGACTGAGCAGCTTGCCAAGTTCGCCTCAGTCTGGTTGTGGCGGCTGAGCACTCGAGTCCTCTGGCGGAGGGAGATGGTCAGCCGGTCAGGCTGTGGAAGTCCCCTTGGCCCCTGTGCAGGGACCCAGACCCTGCTGATGGAAGCTTCTTAGAAAGAAAACCTCATCATGCACTGTTTGCATTATTGTAAACTCCCTGATTAGCTGAAATGGTCACTTTTAAATCCTTTTCCCTCTCGCGTGGACATTGCCTCCTGCCATCATCCCCGATGGGGGAGTGCTGGTTCTCAGCTTGCTGGGGCTCTTGTGAGCCGCGGCCCTCACTCAGTGCAATTGCAGGTGATGAAAAAACCAGAGGGAAAACTGCTAATGATTTCTCTTTGGTTTCAAATTGGTGAGTTGCCAGGTATACTAACGCTCTTTAACAAATAATGTGCTTGCCAGACACCTTATTTGTGAGCAATCACGGAATGGAGAAAGGGCTGGTAGAAAATCCACTTAGTCTCAGGCAGCGAAGTCAGCTGTTTGGGTGTTGGGCGTTGCCTAACCTGGGCACCAAGGACGACCTGCGGGAGAGGTTTGCCTGCGGCTCTGTGACGGCCACATGGTCACGCTCTGTGGGCCAGTTTGGCTCAGCAGCAGCGGCAACCCGATGTTTCGGGCTGTGATACTAGGTCATCTGCTTTAGCAAGGTTCCCAATTCTGATGGAAGTGGAGAAAAGTCTGTGGGGTTCAGACTTCTCTCTACTTCCTATCCCAGGTGGTCCCACTGATGTTTATGTGATGGGAGGTAAGGTCAGTGGCAGACAACAAAGGCCTTGTGCCTCCTAGAGGGGCCCTGAAGGTGAAGACGAGAAGTCCAGCTTAGACTCGGAATTGCAGGGTAGATGGTCAGAGAGCTGGGCCAGAAGATGGCCTCAGGGCCCCTGGAGCACGCAGAGGTCCAGGGACACTGAATGACCCATGTCCCACCCTCTCCTGTCTGCCTCCATCAGGACATAGACGGTGCCTATCTGCGCAAGGCTGACCTGGAGGCCAATGTGGAGGCTCTGAAGGAGGAGATAGGCTTCCTGCAGGCCCTCTACGAGGAGGTGAGTCTCTTCCCATCTCTGGAGGAGCCAGTGAAGGAGCAGACGCAGGAGGGTGTTCTGTCCTGGTGCCCGGGTTCTGGGGAGAGCTGTCCCCTCCTTATTCTTCCAGGACCTCACATCTTTTCCTTTTGTGAGCAGGGGAATTTTCTCCTGTTCAGGCCTTTCTTCAAATGGAAATGGGTGATGCCTTTCCTTTAGAATGATTTGAAAGACTGTGGGGGGTGGGGGCTGGCCCCGTGGCCGAGTGGTTGAGTTCGTGCTCCGCTTTGGCGGCCCAGGGTTTTGCTAGTTCGGATCCTGCAGGCAGACATGGCACCACTTGTCAGGCCATGCTGAGGCGGCGTCCCACATGCCACAACTAGAAGGACTTAGAACTAAAAATATGCAACTATGTACTGGGGGGATTGGGGAGAAAAAGCAGAAAAAAATAAAATAAAATAAAAAGAAGATTGGCAACAGTTGTTAGCTCAGGTGCCAATCTTTGGAAAAAAAAGAAAGACTGTGGTTCTTTGCCTGTTTACACAGCACGACACGAAGTGGAGATTTGACAATATAGGTAAAGATGGTATATAGATATGGTAATATTTTATTAATTCAGGAAGTGTGAAAACCCAATTAGAAAACCCCGGACTCTAAATCCGATTGGTTGGGTTGATAGGAAAGCCACAGCTGATCTGGATGGTTCAGGCCCCAAGGGGAGGGATCGGTCTGTCCCTATGCATAGGCATCGGCCTCTGTTGATCCAGGTGTTAATGGAATGCCACCTTACTCGTGGCCTTGAGGCCATGGTCCAAGTTCTAGCCTTTTCCTCTGAAAGCTACACTTTAAAATTTTTCCTGACTTGCCAGTAGTTTTCTAATTTATTTCCTAAAGTTTGGGAGTTGGGACTGTTTTTGGGATTACCCGAGGAGATGGGAATGGGAGCAGGATTTGGAGATGAGCACACTGGCTGTTGTCTCCGACAGGAAATCTGCCTCCTTCAGTCACAAATCTCCGACACCTCGGTGGTGGTCAAGATGGACAACAGCCGGGAGCTCAACATGGACTCCATCGTGGCTGAGATCAAGGCTCAGTACGATGATGTCGCCAGCCGCAGCCGGGCCGAGGCCGAATCCTGGTACCAAACCAAGGTGGGCTGGGCTGGGCAAGGAGGCTAGCCGGAACCTGGAGCTTCCCCGGGAAATGTACCCATGCATTCAGTGGGGCTGCAGCGGAGGTCGAGCAGACCAGGGGAAGGAGGCAGGACTACTGCAGAAGAGCAGTGGGCTGGCTCTCCGGAGGGACATCCCCGCACCCTCTCTAGCTACATTGCAATCAATGGCTGTTTCTGCTTGTTTGTCTCCCAACCTGCAGTGCGAGGAGATGAAGGCCACAGTGACCCGGCAGGGCGAGAATCTCCGCAGAACCAAGGACGAGCTCAGCGAGCTGAACCGCATGATCCAGAGGCTGACGGCGGAGGTGGAGAATGCCAAGCAGCAGGTGAGGGACGCGGACACCCCACTCCATGCACCTGCTGATTCCGATCTGCTTTCTGCCTGCCGTCTTTGGGGAGGCTTCTAGTTTAACCACCTGCATCCGAAGGACCAACAGTGCACAAAACATTTGAGGCAGAACGTTGGTCTGTCTACCATCTCTGAATCTTGCTCTTAGCTCCCTCCATATCCCTTCACCGTTTCTCTCCCCTAAACACACCTCAGACAACATGGTCTCCCGCTTTCTCTCTCTCTCCCCACCTCTCTTGATGGACTCGAGGTGCATGGACCTGAACTGACCACACACCACTCTGTTCAGAGGGCACACTACCCCCATTTGTGCGTTTCTGTAATTTGAAATTGTCTATTCTTCCTCTTCAGTTCCATTCCCCCCCCCCATCCCCAGCACTCATTCTCTCGTATTAGTGTACGTCCTTGTAGTCCATCTTTCGTACATATATTTACACGAATGCATAAATAGGCTTTATATTTATATAAAATTTTTAGTGTTTTAGATTTACATAGTGATATTACGCCATAAATGTCATTCTGAGTCCTCCCTTTGCGAGTTCACATTATGTCTTTGAAATCCATGCATGTTACTCTAAATGGCCGTTTCCTGATTTCTGTTGCATGGAATTCTCTAATATTCATAGACCATCATTTCCTATTCATTCCTTTTTTGATATGTACTTAGTTTGCCTCCAAGTCTTTGCAACAACAACCAGTTGTATGTATTTTTATATGTGTCTCCATGTGCACCTATATGGGAGACGTTTTGAAGGTATAACGCAGTAAGTGGAACTGTAGGGTTGTAAGACATGGGCGTATTTACTTTCCCTAAACACCAGCGGAGTGCCGTGCCGGCGTGCGCTCCCAGAATCTGCACGGGAGGGCTTCTGCCCCAGCACACGCTGTTATGGGACTTACAAATTCCTGTGGATCTAATAGCTGTAAATCTGCAGGCAATTGTTATTTTCATTTTCATTTCTCTGGTTAACTACGACGTGGAATGTCTCCTCATTCACTGACTACACATGTGCGTTTTCCTGTCATCTGCTCATTCTCCTATTGCAATTCTTGTCTTTTTTCTTGGTGATTTGCAGCACACCCTCGTCCATTCTCTCCAGACTGTAGCCCCTTGTCAGTTATACACGTTGCAACGAATCTTCTCTCAATCACTAACTTGTCTGTTTACCTTGTCTGAGGTCCTTTACTAAACAGAAATCTTTAACCTGGGTGTGGCCAGCTCCATCAGTTCTTACCATAACGGTTTATGCTCATGAAAGTTGTGGGCACAGTGGAATCCTCATGCATTTTTGTCCTTACTTCTCACATTTACGTCTTATTCATCTGAACTTTATTTTTTCTATATACAGTGAGTGGGGTTTTAATTTAATTCTTCTACATATAGTAAGAAAATTTATTGTGTAATCCATCCTTTCCTCACTCGTTTGTGATACCGCTTCTATCACAGTACTGAGTTCCGCCATATACCTGAGTTTCCACATCTTGGCTATTGTGAATAACTCTGCAATGAACATGGGAATGTTAATATCTCTTAGAAATCTTGATTTCAATTCTTTTGGAGAAATATCCAGAAGTGGGATTCTGGTTCATATGGTAGATCTATTTTTGATTTTTTGAGGAAGCTCCATATTATTTTCCACAGCCGCTGCACCATTTTACATTCCCACCAACAGTGTGCAATTTCTCCACATCCTCGCCAATGCTTGTCTTGTTTTTTTAATAACAGCCCTCCTGACAGGTGTGAGGTGATTCTCATTGTGGTTTTGATTTGCATTTCCCTGATACTCAGTGATGTTGAACATTTTTTCATATACCTGTTGGCTGTTTATATGTCTTCTTTGGAGAAATGTCTATTTAAGTCCTCAGCCCACTTTTAAAATTGGGTTATTAGTTTTTTTTTGCCATTGAATTGGAAGCATTCCTTATGCTTCCCTAAGTGGGGCAGAAAGGAGGAGCCGTGGTCAGTGTGTTGGCATTGTAAATGGGAACTTCTTTTGGCACGCTGATCTCCGTGGACCAAAGATCGAGACCCCGTACATTGACCTCTGAAAACCTGGGCTTGGCACCGATTAACTGGTAGCTTAGGGCAAGTCACAGCCTTTCTGAGTCTCGGTTTCTTCATCTGCATAGTGGGAATAACAACACCTCTTCTGATGAGCTCATAGAGTAACTCCAAGTGCAAATAAGATCACTCTGTGAAAGTGACTTGTGAACCAGCAACGGTAAACAAACGTGAGATAATATAATTATTATCGGTCCTATTCCAATGCCAGCATTTCCTCCCTCTAATGCCTCACCATGGACTTGAGTTTTGCAATAAAGTGGTACAGAAATGAAGGAAGAAAGCCCCAAATGCCTATGTCCCTGCCTAGTTAATTTAACAGTTGACCATTTGGAATGGAGGTGAAACAGGATGACTCGCTGGGGTCGCCACAGTCTGCATCCTTCTCCAGCTCCTTCCGCCTCTCCTTCCCCACAGCGCTGCAGGCTGGAGGCGGCCGTGGCTGAGGCGGAGCAGCAGGGTGAAGCGGCCCTCAGCGACGCCCGCTGCAAGCTGGCCGGGCTGGAGGAGGCCCTGCAGAAGGCCAAGCAGGACATGGCCTGCCTGCTCAGGGAGTACCAGGAGGTGATGAACTCCAAGCTGGGCCTGGACGTGGAGATCGCCACTTATCGCAAACTGCTGGAAGGGGAAGAAATCCGGTGAGGATGGGGCTCAGGGTCATTTCACACGCCCTCTCAGGTCTAGAAGAGGGCCTCGCTGGACCATCATCCTCCAGGCAGAGAGCGTTCAGACTGGGAAAGACTCTAGAATCACGCACTCCAACCACTTCCCCACTTTCAGATAGGGAAACTGAGGCCTGGAAAGGGGAAGGGGCTTGTCCAAACCCACAGCTAGTTGGTGGTAAAGCCAAAATGACACCAGCCTCTGGTTAGCACTCTAGTGACCCTCCAGCTGCACCTAGAGCTCATCCCAAGGCAACCACTTTACCTTGTTGTCTGAAAGGATGTTTCTGCAATCCCATCTGGGTGGGTTCTAGAAGCTGGAGTCACTCAGAAGATTCAGTAAAGGGCGTTTGACTTGGGATGCACAGACAAGGAATCCTGTCAACCTACATTGTCTGGTGTTCAGACCAGCAAACAGAAATGAGCAGCTCGGGTCCTTGCTTCGCAGGGGAAGATGGGGCAGACATCGATCCACCCTGCAGGTGACGGGGGTTACTGCCCCAGGGGGCTGTCGAGGCTCTCAGAGGAGGAGATAAAGAGCTGAGGGGGTAGAAAGGGGACTGTTTGAACCAAGAATCCGGGACAGGTGCAGTCAGCATGGGAGCAGTGCACGGCCTCCAGCCTTGAGGAAGCCAGATTGTTATTGCCTCCCAGCTGGGTCCCACTGCAGGGAACAGGCTAAACTGGGCAGAAGACTATAGAGGTTAGGATCATGGGCTGTGAGCCAGACCACCTGGGCTCCAACCCCAGCCCTACCACTCACCAGCTACGAACCTCTAAGACTCAGTGTCCTAAGCTGTAAAACGGATAATCATGAAACCCAGCACTTTAGGCTGGTGCAAGGATTAAACGAATTAATGGAACTTAGGAAGCACAAGCAGGAGCAGGTTGGTATCAGAATAAGAACCGCTCCATCCAGGGTAGCGAGGCGGGCCGACGCCATGGAGAGGCTCCTTATTAACCTGGTCAGTGCTAGAAACCTGACATGAGTGACATTCCCGGCAGCTGGCCGTGCTGCTGGATTTGCACCGTGCTTGACCCAAGCAGGTGAACTTTTTGTCTATTTCATCAGGCCTTTGAGTGACTGTCTCTGACTTTGCACCTATAAGCCCCCAACCCACTCACCAGCATCCAGTGAGGGACCCAGCATTTGTACCATGAGAAGTATTTTCGTTGTGCTAATGATCATTCGTGTATTCATAACTCAGTCACATAATGAATGAGGCACTGTCCCCACCCCGTGAGATCTGCAAGGAGGTTTAGCGTACTGGGCCTTCGTATTGTGGCTGTTGATCTGTTAATACACCTTCTCCTCTTGGTATTTAGCACATTTAATTGGATTGCACAAGCAATGCTCATTGCAGGGAATACAGAAAATAAAAACAGTCATCGTCACTCGACTCGGATACGGCTGCTGCCAGCATGGTGGCTCAACAGGCGCCATGATGGGTATTGGGTAGAGTCTTCTGGAAGGGCACAGTGCCAAGGCTGCGGCAAAGCCCGATTCACACGGCAGGAAAGGGAGCCCAAAGCACACGTCCTCACTGCAGGCTGCTGCGCGGAGGAGGGCTCTGAGCCAGGTCGGGTGGGAGCGACTAGGGCTTTCCTGGAGGAAAGGTTTGAAGCTGGGGTTTAAGAAAGGGGAGACATAGACCAGAAAGTGCAGTGGGTGTGAGGGAGGAGGAGCGTTAAGGAGAGCCCCCGCAGGGGTATAAAGGTCCCCTCATTAACGAGATGTTCATAGTGTTAGTAGCAAACTCTCTCATCGGATTTACTGTGTGTCAGTCTCTGCTTGTGGGCGCTTTCCAGGTAGAGCTTACGACAATCCTAGAAGGCGGGTTTTATCATTCCCACTTCACAACTAGGGAAACTGAGGCACATAAAATTTAGGTGACCTGCCCAAGGTCACTCAGCTGGGAATTGGCTCAGCTAGATTTGACCCCAGCTGGCCTGGCTCCAGAGTCCAGGTTCTCAGCCACTGCACCCTCCAGCTTCCCTCAGCATTTATCAAGTCAAGTGGACGTCTGGGGTAGCACTTAAAATTGTGGGATAAAAAATGGATCAATTTGGACGAGAGGCAAGTTTTTGCCAGGGGTGTCCAGTTAGGCAATTGCTACTCCCATCACCTATTTCTTTGCCTTTGCTCAAATTTCCAGCTGAGGGACAAGGAGGATGACCCACACCGCAACCCCATCTCTCCCTTTCAGTCCACCATGTTTCCACGGCGGAGAAGCAAACAAGGCCTAAGGTGGCCTTTTGGGTCCTGAAACCTAACATTCCCCTGTTCTTCTGGGATCTTGGGGAGCAGGGCCAACACTGAGGCTATCTCAGTGTCTCAGGCGGGCAGCGCGCGCCCAGCCCCTCCCCCCCTCCCCTCCTTCAGGATGGAGCAGAGTGGGTCTGCCACAAGGGCAGAAGGACTCAGTTCTAACGGCTCACCCTCTCCTCTCTCCTGCAGGCTGTGTGAAGGCGTGGGCTCAGTCAACATCTGTAAGTTGGGTGTGTGCGTGGGCGCGGTTCTTCTGGGTGTCCATAGTCTTAGTATTGGGTTGCATCTCACTGGTAACTGAACCTCTGTCCATGGGGCACTGGGTGAGGGAGATAGGAGCTGAAGTCTCTGAGATCTGGAGAGAAAGATGGCCCCAAGTTGGCCCCTACATGGATCCATGTGGAACATCCATGAAGCCTAAGCAAATGAATGTGGCAAATTCTGATCTCCTAATTGTTCTGCAGATAGAGCCTAAGTCGTTCAATGACACACAGAATACTCCTCAAGAGGCTCGATGTTTCAGTAAGAAGAAGCACTGCATGTACATTCTGATCAGCTGGGGCCCCTGCAGGCAACTCTGAAATCTGTATCTTTAATAATCCAGTGTGTACGCAGCCCCTAGGCTAGGTGTCTATCTATTTCCATCACCTTTCCAGCAACCGTATTTCCAGATGGTGGCTCTTTTGTGATCCATCAGTTTTTGCTCGAAGATGTATAAACACTTCTCAACATTAGTCTGGTTCAAGTAAAGTTAGGTGTGCAATTTGGTAACTCCATTCCTTCAAGAAGCAGATGGCAATGGGTTTAGGTTTGACTGTAGTTTTAAAAGATTCATGTTGCTGGTCCCTTGGAGTGTGAAGAGAATTAATCATTAGTTCCAAAAATTCCTGGGTCATACCACGTCTGGGATAGAACAGAATTCTCACTCGGTGTCTCTGTCCACAGGTGTGAGCCGTTCCCACGGTGCTGTGGCCTGCGGGGACCTCAGCTCGACCGTTTCTCGTGGCCTGGGGGGCGTAACCATCAGCAGCGGTGCCCTCTGCTCCCCCTCTGGGGTGGGGACCTGCTCCATGGCAAGATCTGTGCGGTTTGCATAGTGGGGGGATGGATGGCGTCTGATGAGGGGACAGGAGGGGGACGGGAGGGGGAAATGTGTCTCTCCCAGGCCCCAATATTAGTTTAGTAATTTCCCGTTACTGGGAACCCGGAGCTAATAGTCCAGTTTTCTTCTTACTGGAATTACGATTTAACCTTTGAGTGCAAACCCTGGACTTGGCATTCTGCCGCCTCTGTTGATTCTCCCCTCCCTGTGGTCCGGGAAAGGGACCTAAAGGCTTTTTGATACAAACTGCTTAGCCACTTTCTTCCCCAACTAATTCAGGTTAGCAGACCTTACTAAGTAGTGACCGTGGGCCAGGCCCTCTGGGAAGGGAGCCCCGTGGCGGGATGGCGGTGCATGGGGGCACCTCTGTGCTCGCCCTCGGACGAGGGGCTGTGCACGCCGCCACACCGTGGAGGGGGCTGCAGGGGCGCTGGGGCTCCAGGAGGCCGTCACTCAGTCTTAGAGATTGTGTGTTCCCAGAGCGTCCCCCAACTATTCGTATGTCAGGATGGACAGATTGACTGAGGGTAACTGGCTGAGGTTTCTGCTGGTGGAGGTTTGGAATTTTACTGTATTTGGATGATTCACGTTGTGGCTCTTTCTCTCGTTTTTGGTGCGCATGATTAAATGGCGATGGTGAAAGGCTTTCTCCTGGTAACCAGGTGCGTGCCTGCCTCCTTCCTTGTCCTCCCAGCCCACCCAAAGCCCTGATTGTCTCGGTGCTTCTCCAGGTGGGGTCCACGGACCACGACCTATGACCCACGTCAGGATCCCTGGGGGGACTTGTCACACATGCAGATTCTGGGCTCCATCCAGAACTACTGAATCAAAAGTTCTAGGGGTGACCACAGGAATCTGAACGTACACGGGCTCCCAGGTGATTCCCACAGGATCTGAAGTTTGAGAACCACTGGCGTATGGGCCAAGGGAACAGGAGGGTCAGAAAGTTCTGGCCGTGGAGGTGACTTTCCCTCTGATTCTCACAGGATCACATCATCTCTTTGCATTTCTCCTTTGACTTTGCCAAAAGATCAGAACCCATCTGGGCCACCCATGCCGGGGCAGAGTGGGGCCAAAGATAGAAAAGAAGAGGAGAAGGGAGCCTGTAGTCACAGCACCTGCTAAGTGGCTGGCACATCATATGTGTATTTCATTCATTGCTCACAGCAACAGTATTATCTTCACTTTATAGATAAGGAAATTAAGGTCCAGAGAAGTTAAGTAACGTTGCTAAGCTCATACGGCTAGTCCAGGATCCAAACTGAGATCTGGGGAATGCCAATGTTCACACACTTCCTGCTGCCTTACCCCAGCTCTTCCTTCAGACTAAGCATCCCAGCTCATCAGACGCTCCCAGATGAGGGAGTCTAACACTTCACAGGTAAGAGATGGAGGTGACATAAAGGAACCTTCTGGAAGCATTTGTAGAAACATCTCCCCAAAGCCTCTGCTCGTCAAGAATCTTGGACGATTTTATTATGGAGCAATTAATACAGGCCTCTTATGTGGGAACCCAGAATTAAAACTCAGGGCTTGTGGATTTCCCCTGATGGCCTAGGACGGGGGCAATCGAGTGGGGAACTCTGTCTCGTCCTCTTCCGGAACTGACAATCCCCAACAAGTCCCACCTGGAGAAGTCTGTTCAGAGACCTCTCTGATGCAAGCGTGTCCCCCTGGGTGTGAGGACGTGGAGACAGGGGTTTCTGAAGGACAACTTTCTTTCACCTGTTTTACAGGAAGAACTCTACTTTTCCCATCTTGTTTTGTTTGGGGCAAAAGAAAAAAAAAAGGTTTAAAAAAAAACCTGACTGGGTGGAAGGTATTTTGCCACAAGAATACATATTTGATCTCAAGCCTTAGAAAACCCTTTGAGCAGTTGCCCCTGGCAATGCAGTAGTCTGATGCCTCCAGAATGTGTCCCCAGGGGGCACATCGGCCCCTGGGTCCCAGGAGAACCAAGGTCTTGTTAGTATAGTGCTCTCCTCCTCTCTGACTCCTGGACGGAGAGGGTCCCAGGGGCTACATCCTGAGTGCATCACCGTCTGGATCCCACCAAGTTTGAGTGGGGGTAGGACTAAGTTCAAGGCGCCACCAGCCCTGCTCTGAGGAGGGAAATGGGTCCCACGGGGCACCTGCTGCCCTGGAGGCGGAGGGTGGGGTCTGCACTTCCTTCTGAAGATGGTGGTGGAGGGTGTGTTTACATGTTTGTGCCTGGTGGTGTCTCCATTTTTAATGCAGAAGCTCACACTGTGAGTGCTGCCCCAACTCCACTCCCTGCTACCCAGCTCTCACCACCCCATCCAGTAGCGCAAAGGGAGTCAGAGCGGGCACGTTGGGGACCTCTCTGTTTCTGAACAAAGCAGAAATGGGCAGGGATTTCCAGGAGCACAAAGGGATGTGGGGAGGGTGGGGGGCAGGGAAGTGGTGTGAGGCAGCTGTGAGCTGAGCCTCTTTCCCCTGCAGGTGCCCCCACCCAAGGAGAGCAAAACGTAGTGCAGGGGTCCTCATCACTCTAATTCTCAATGAACAAAACACTCAGTACAGTCACCCCTTAATGTCTGTATCCTCAGAAAGCAGCAGGGGTGTGAACATGCAGACAAAGGGCAGTTCCCAGGTGGTCGTTTCCGAGGTCCATGTCCATTGCAAAGAGGGACACACTTTGGCTTGAGTTTCTCACTATGCTTGGCTCTAATGAGGAATGACACCAATTTGTATTTTCTGAGATTCCCAAAGACTGAAGCAGGGAGCAGTTGGAGATACTGGGCCGGGGGAAGGAGCCGGCTTTGTGAGGACAGTTCAAGGCACAGGGGCTTTGAGACTTTGTGGAGGCCTGCTTGTGGCCTCTGAGATGAAAGGAGAGGATTCCAAACCCGGGCTGACCTGATGTTTTGAAAGGACCATCCTCCATACTTCCTAACCCTTTCGGGATCCTGTGTACGTTGTGGGGGACACTGACTATTCAGATGGGAGCAGAGTAGACAGAAGGTCTGATTTTCTCTGACGAAGGTCTCAGCTTGGTTTGTGGAGTTTCGGAGGAAACAGGCGCCAGGCAGGAACCCCTCGCACGGGCCCACCTGAGTGTGGGGCCGCTCGCTCTTCTGGCTTTTCCCTGCTCTCTCCATTTCAGACACCTGGACTTCTCCTTTGTAAGTTTTTTACTAATAAAACTTTAATCCTTAGTTACCCCTGGATTGTACCCTTTGCTCTCTGCGGGAATAGCTCTTTTATCAGGGCTATGGGAGCCCCAGGATCCTTTGATCCAGAAGAGCTCGCTCTGGATCTTTGCTGTGGGCTGTGAGGACGGCTTGGGGAGGGGACTCCTCCCATAAGCCAGAGGCACCTGGGGATGGCAAGTCCCTTGACTCATCTTTGCACACAAAACACGGAAACTTATTAAAAAGCTTATTAATGTCTGCCAGCTCCTGGCTGTTTGACTTTTCAAGGCATGGTGTTGTATTTTCTGCTTATTCGATTTGGCATTTTAGTTATGCTTGGTACCAGACCATGGTACCATCAAGTTGTTTTCCCTAAGCACAGACTCACTCCAGCATCCAGAACCACAGTGGGTGCTAGGGCTGGAAAGGGCTCAGCCACCTCAGCTCAGACCCCCGGGGTCGACGCCCAATGCCTGGGGGCCTTGCTGAGATATGGCGTGTTGATACCCAAATGTCCATCTCCTGACTTTTCAGTCCCTGAGAGATGTAACCTTTCCTGTGGATGAATGATGGGCCCTAAATTGAACCTTGGCTCATTGTGATTATCACCACGCCCTCAAGGCCCAGACAGGTGGGAGAAGGGAAGGGACAGGCAAGAAACTTGGACACGGCCTGTCTGGAGTCAGCCGGCAAAGCTCAAACGGCAGCAGCCCGAGCGCTCAGAAGAGGCCAGCAGCCCCTTTGGGCCTGAATTGAGGATTCACCAGAAGGCACAGGGCCTTAACTTCTTCTCCCAGGGAAAGGCTAGGGGGTGGGGCAGCAGACAGGGCTGGCAGATGGATGTCTGCCTGGAATAGTGACAGGCAATTTGTTCTCCTAACAGAGAAAAAGAAGTGAGTCCAAGAGGGTTGATGTCTATACCTCCTGCTCTACCAGCTGCCTGAGTTTATCCAACTGTGCCAGGCCTGACATGTCCTGGAGCCCCATCCTGGGACTTAGTGGAGGCTCCGAGCCAGGAGGAGACACTTCCTGCCCCTAGGGAATCTCCAGCCTGATCCAGGTTCAGGAAACACACATTGACATCCCTGGCTCCGAGCCACAAAGACAGAAGCAGAGACCCTCAGGGTTCTAGACGCTGTGGGGGTGGGGAGGAGGATGTGTATGAGTGGGAGGGAGGGCAGGCAGGGGGAGCAGAGAGCAAAGGCAAATGAGAGGAGGGCGTGAGGCAGCCTGTGTGTCCCCGAGGAGTGGTCCTGGGCAGCCGAAGAGGGTGGACTTGTCTCCATGGGGTGGAGCCCACATCTGGGAGGATCAGGGCTGGGTGGTGGGGCTGTACAGGGTGGAGGAGCAGCTGGGGAAGAAGAGACTGGAGGAGCCTGCATCTGGCTTAAGGAGCACACATTTATGCGGGAACTGGTTTGAACCAGGCGGGAGGGTATGAGAGCAAGGAGTTTGGATGGGGTTCTGGCTGCTGGGGGTGTGTGGGGTGGGGCCGGGGAGAAAGCAATCACGGGGGCAGCTGGGGCTGTAATCCAGGCCTGAGGGGACCGAGGAAGCTGAGCCGGAATCAGGCTACGGGAGTGGACAGGAAGAGGCAGGATCACTGGGGGGCTGAGGAAACACTGCATGGGGCTGGGAGGGACTGGCCAGCTGGAGATGGGGCAAGAGGGAGTTGAGCATGGGACACGCTGGAGGCGACGGAGACATTGTCGTTCGCAAGATCACATATCCTTGCAGGGCAGCAGCATTTATTGAAACACAGATTGAGACAACCCAGAAGGCAAGGCACCCACAGACAGTCGTAACCAGAGGGAGACCCAGGAAGTGGCCTGACCTTCTCCATCCCACCCGCTCTGCACTGGACAGACCCCGCCCCTGCACCGGCAGGGGGAGATCTGGAGCAACCACGGAGTTTTCTCTGAAATGTTTAAAGGTGCACTGAATAGCGAGAGCTGTCCAAAATCAAAAGGATTCCCCCCATAATGGGCCCCTTAACTGGGAGGTCACATGAGGAATTTGGCTGGAACACGTTAGCCCAGAAGAAGGCAGTCCGTCAGAGAGACAAGCAAAACACGAAATAACCACCTGGCAAAAGCTTCCTGCAGAGATCTCCCCAGCCAGGAGAGGGCAGCTGCCGGAGGTGGGGTGGGGGGCTTCCTCTCTGTTTGGTTCTCAGGTGGTGGGAGACGCGGCTGGATAGTTGGGCTCATTCCTTGTCCAGGGGAAGGCCAAGCTTCCATGATGTCCAGGCACCCTGGGTGACTAGTAGTGTCCCGGAGAGCTTGATGGACAACACGAATTGGCCACAGGTATTCTGGAGTCAAATTGGACTTAAGCGAAAGGCAGGGAATGACTCTCTAACTGAAGCTGAGGAGAGCTAGGAAGCAACGCCCTAAAATGAGGAGGGGACGGAGAGTGGCCCCAGGGTTTTTCCCTCTGTAGGAACATGTGGAAGATTCTGGAAGCAAGCACACATTTTCCATTCACACACCATCCCGAGCTTGGCAGATGCAGGCGACCCCGGGACTCTACGCAAAGCGGACCGACCGGCTGCTCCCGCAGCTGAAGCTGGAGGAGCGGGGCTGACAGGGGGCGCAGGCGTCGGGGGCCAGCACGCTGATGCTGCCCCCCGTGGCCGAGGCGCCAGACACAAGCTGCCGCCCCGGGGTGGTGCTGAACGTGAGGCCCCCACAGGAGACTCCACCGCGGGAACTGCTGACGCCTGTGGGGAGAGAGGGGACAGGGAGGGGTGAGTGGCCTGCCGTGAACTCCCCAACCCCATAACAGGCCCTAAAGGGCTTCTGCACTGCAGGAGCTTCCTCCTCCTCAAAGGGGTTTAGCAGTTCATGACTCAGGCCCTGTTCCTCTCAGCATCTCAGCCCTTCCAGGGGACCGGGGCAAGACGCCAGGACCCCGGACCCAGAGGGGCAAAGCCACCTTGCCCCATTTCCACGGCCTGCAGCTCACACTGCCACCAGGGAAGGGCGCTCACCTCTGCTTTTCCTACCCCCCTTAAGGCTCCCCCATGAGGAGCCAGGGGAGGCTGAAAGGCCACCTCCCATTTGGGGAACATTCCAGGTTCAAAGGGTTAGGCTGTCGGGTTCAACTTTGCCCAGCGACAAAGCCATTTTTCTAGGGGGGTTTTGAGCGGATACTCACACAAATTCACGGAGCCCACACCTTCGCACAGCCTACGGGGAAAGAACACTCCGTTAGCCCCGGCCGCTGAGCAGTCATCCTTGAGGTGGATGTGGCTCGGGGACAGAGGGCCCTCCTGTGTACAGATCCTACCCCTGAGTGGCAGGAAGGGCTCCCCAAAGTCCGTATGAAATGCTCACTGTCTTTCTGTAACCATTCTCTGACCACGGAGACAAGGTCTTGTGGTTTTCGGCAGAGATGGGGGAGGTGATGAACTCCACCACCGCCTCCATTCTGAGTGGCCCTGCCCACTCTGGGTGGTTCCATCAGGCTCACAAACAGGAGAGTGGAGTGAAATGCTTGTGTGTGTGGAAGGGCTCCGTGCCAGTGAAGAGCTAGGCGTGCAGAGAGCGCATTTCCTATAACACGTAAGGCTGCACGGCAGGCCGAGCTGCAGCCTCGTGTAGCAAGCTAGTCCAAGAGAACAGATTTCAGAGACAGGAGACATACATGCAGGACTTGGCTCCTGCATTTAACTGTGTGGCTATGAGAAAGTCATTGAATGCTGAGCCCTCTTTCCTTGTCTTTGGTTAAAAAATGATACCCACCTCATTGGGTGGCAAGGATTAAAATGAGCACCTAGCATGGGTCTTGCATATAATAAGTATTCGATAAGTTCTTCTTCTTCTTGAAGCTTGACCTGTACTAGCAGTGGTCAGCTATGTAGCTCACACTTGGGCTCAGGGAAATGCACTCCCAAGGACCAGGGCCTCTACCTTCCATACCCACAAGGTCCCCCTTAGCCCACCTGTGCTCCTCGCCCTCCAGCAGGCGCCTATAGGTGGCGATCTCGATGTCCAGGCCCAGCTTGGCGTTCATCACCTCCTGGTACTCCCTGAGCAGGCAGGCCATGTCCTGCTTGGCCTTCTGCAGGGCCTCCTCCAGCCCGGCCAGCTTGCAGCGGGCATCGGTGAGGGCCGCCTCGCCCTGCTGCTCGGCCTCGGCCACAGCGGCCTCCAGCTTGGCCCGCTACGGGGGAGGAGATGTGAGGACAAGGGTGAGAGAGAGAAGGCCGGCTTGGCTCAGCTGAGCCGATGGAGCTGGGGCAGGGAGAGGGGTCCCAGAGAGAAGAGAAGGTGGGTTAGCTACCTGTGACCGGGTAGTTAATGGGACTGTGAACATGGGGAAGGGCATGGGAGCACCATCTCTCCTTGGCGGTGGTCATGAGGGGGCCAAGGAGGGGATGTCAGTGATGCAGCTCATCGTGGCTTGAGTGCTGCGTGATGTGGTAGAGCCCCTGCCCTCGCTCTGGGTCCCTGCTTCCTCATGGGCACCCTGTGAGGCCTGATAGGGGCCAGGCCTTTGTCACCCTGGGGGCAAAGGGCCCTGCGCTGCCGTCTGCCTGTGCTGGGTGTTGGAGCCCTCCCTGTATGCTACCTGGCCCTTGGCATTCTCGATCTCGGCGGTCAGCCTCTGGATCAGGCGGTTCAGCTCGTTGATCTCCTCCTTGGTGCGGCGCAGGGTCTCCCCGTGCCGGACCACCGTGGCCTTCATTTCTTCGCACTGGGGGTAGGCAGAGAGGCTCCTGAGGCTCAGGATGGGACATCCCACCATTCAGGACAGCAGAGATGATAGTGCAGGTTGTACAGTGCTCAGCCTGCATAATCATACCTGGCAGCCCTGCCCTGCCACCCAGACTGAGAGCTGTCTGCCTTTCTCTTACCATCCCTAAAGATCAAAATCTCCCGGAAAAAGAAGCCTTGCTAACATCCACCTCGCATCCCTCCCACTGCTGTGTCAGGAGGCAGGTGCTCCGTGCCACTCACCTTGCTGCGGTACCAGGACTCGGCCTCGGCCCGGCTGCGGTTGGCGATGTCGTCGTACTGAGCCTTGATTTCGGCCACAATGCAGTCCATGTTGAGGTCCCGGCTGTTGTCCATCTTGACGATGACCGAGGTGTCTGAGATGTGGGCTTGGAGGACGCGGATCTCCTGGGGGGCCAACAGCCAGTGCAGTTGGTTCTGGTGCCCGCATTGGGCCATGTGTTCTAGGCCTGGGGACAAGGTCCACTCCCTGGAGGGGTCTCTGGTCAGGCACGTTACATGACCGCTGTCCACATGCTGCGCCCCCCACCATTCACACACGGGTACGTGATAAAACAATAAAGCTGGAGGGGACCCTAGAGGTCAGCTGGGGATGCCCCCGACTTAACAAATGGGAAAACTGCAGCCCTGTGTGTGAAAAGGCTTGACTCAGAGTCGCTCAGCAGAGGCCTGGGGTTTGAATGTCAGGACCAGTGATTTGTCTGTTAATTAAGAGCCCTCTCTAACTGGAAACCTACTCTGACCCCACCCCTACGTACACACTTTCCTATCCGCGTATAGACCGATGTGTACGCAGACACACACCTGTAACCCGCAGAGGAACTCACGACAGTGAGACCCAACACGCACTCCATGTCCTCAGACACGCATGCCAGGCTCTCCCTGGGCTCACACACACATGACAGCCACACAACATGCCCCTCTTGCATGTGTGTGCATGTTCTTCTCATGCTTACATCACCCATGGGGCGGACACGTGCACACACGCACCCTCGTCCATCTCCCCCAGGCCTCCCCTGTTCCCCTCCACCTGCCCTGGAGGGTTGACGGGGCCCCTCACCTCATCATAGAGGCGCTTCAGGAAGCTGGACTCCTCCACCAGGGCCTCCACGTTGGCCTCCAGGTCTGACTTCCTCAGGTAGGCGCAGTCCACGTCCTGGTGGTGGCGGGGGGGTGGGGGGGAGGCGAAGAGGAGAGGGCGTGCGTATGGGAGGAGGCCCAGGGAGGGTGCCTCTGTGGTCCCTGTGGTGACCGGGCCCCCCACTGGAGTTTGCACAGATGGGTCCCCCTCCCTCCCCGCTCCATGACCAGCCCCCTCACCTTCTTTAGAACCACGAACTCGTTCTCGGCTGTGGCTCTCAGAGCCACCTCCTCTTCATACCTGGGTATAGGAGAGAGGGGCCGGAGCTGAGGGCGGGGGCCTGGAGACCATCCCAGCTCCCCAGCAAGCTCTTCCGGAAGTCCAAAGGGATTAACTCCCTGCAAATGTCATCCTCTCCATGACCTGTTCTGTGCATTCTCATGGGCTAGCCCTCGTCCCAGCCTGGCTTATTCCACCCAGTCCTGCAGTCTCTGGGATGAGATCAAGGAATGCACGCTCCATCCCCCAAGCCTAAAATCATCCCTGCTTCCTAGATGCAAAGAGAGCTGGTGCCACAGGCAGGGAGAATGCAGAGCCTGTGTCGTAAAGGTGAGTGGAAGGAGCAGGGAAAAAAGATTGCTGTAGGACCACACTGGCATTCTTTTCCTCACTTCCCCTGAAGCTCTAAGACCCACCGGGCCTCCCAGAGGTAGAGTTGGAGCTGAAGAATCTGCAGAAACCTAAACCACTACTGGACATGTCCTCGGGTTCCAGGCAGCCCCTGTTGCCAGGCAGGAATCTTAAAGATGCTGCTTCCAGAGGGTCGTGGGCGGAGCCTTCCCGCTTCCCGGTGATCCCCTGGTTGTGTGCACTCACCTCTTCTTGTAGCCCTCCAGCACCTCCTGCACGTGGTTGAGCTCCGAGGCCAACCTCCCGCTGTCGGCCTCCACGCACTCCGCCTCCCGCCGCAGCGTCTCGATGTAGCCACTGAACAGCGGCTCCAGGTTGCTCTCGCAGCAGCGCTGGTTCTGGTAGAACTGCCACTTGGTCTCCAGCAGCTTGTTCTGCTGCTCCAGGAAGCGCACCTGCCATTCAGGGTGGAGGAAGAAGACTCAGGGGGAGTCGGCCAGGTGCCTGGTCCCCCGGAGCCCTCTCTAGCCTGATGCTCCCTGAACCGCCGGGACCAGCCAAGGACTGAACCGTGGGGTTGAGCGTTGGGACCCAAGGAGCCTGGGTACCAGCCCCTGGGGAGGCAGTGCAATATCTTTATCAGTATCTGTATCTGTATCTATCTCTTAATTTCATTCAATTCTCACAATCCTTTGGGGGGAGATATTATTCCCTCCATCGTACAGACTGGAAAACTGAGACCCAAAGTGTGAAATGACTAGCTCATTGTCACCCCATCAGCAGGTGATGGAGTCAGGATTTGCCGTCCTGTGGGTCCCCTCACCTGCCCACCACATACGTCTAAGTAGCTCATCTAAATTCTCTCAACTCCAATTTGTTATTCGACAAATGGAGATAATGATACCTACCCCACTGGGGCATTTCGAGGATTAACTAAGAGAAAGTGATGACAGGAAGGTCAGTCCTGCCATCCCCATCACCCCGGACCCCAGACCCCAGAGGCTGGTCCCATCTACTCTGCGGAGTGAGGCCGCGCATACGCAGGAGTGAAGGGAGCAGTGTAGGAGGCCTTATCGGGGGACAGGCTCGCAGCAGAGTGGTGTTTTTTCTGCATCACTGGGCCTCCTCCTGCCAGCCTGGCCACCTTGCCGTCCACGTTCCCAGCCCCCCACCCATGAAGGAGGCTGCCAAATCTGGATTCGTTAGTTGTCACACCTCCCCATCCACTACCGTTCTTGGAAAATAATACTAACAGCTAGCATTTATCGAGTGCTTACTGTGTGCCAGCACTTTTCCTGCATGAACCCACCAATCCCCACAACAAGCACAGAGCCCAGTTCCGTCAGCCAGACGAGTATCATGCCGGGGTCCCACATGCCAGGGCAGGGATGGGGGAGGCAACACGGTGCCAAGCGGCGCCCCCGACACTTCCTGAGCTGCCTAGGCCACAGGCCACGTGCCTTTTATTCTTCCCATTAACTCCCACTCTTCCAGCACCCAGGGCCCAGGCCAGTTTTTCAGGAGCAGCTCTGATATTCCCGTGTTGTCTTCTCTCCGCACATACACACACACTTTAGACCACACACTCAATTTCTGGACTGCTGGGGGCCCTCAATACACTTTGCTGGAATTGGAGGATGAAAACCCGTCCTTCTGCCCTTATTGGTATGCATTTCCCTCTCTCTGCTGTCTGAAATGTGGCTGCCCTGCTGTCTCCGGGACAGACTGGGATCTTCCCCAGGGAGGGCAGGGCTGGGGCCCTCTCTGGACCATCCCGGGCCTCACTGACCTTGTCGATGAAGGCAGCGAACCTGTTGTTGAGGCTCTTTATCTGCTCCTTCTCCTCGTGCTTCACGCCCTGTGCGTTGGGGTCGATCTCCAGGTTGAGGGGCGCCAGGAGGCTCTCATTGACTGACACCGTGGTGATGCAGGGCGGGCTGGGTCCGCACACGCCTCCGGAGCGGTATCCAAAGCTGCGGCCGCAGGAACCGGCCCGGAAGCCGCCCACAGCGATACGGGGTCCGCAGGAGCCCAGGTTAGAGAGGCTGCGGCTACTGAAGCCCGTCAGCCCCCGGTAGCAGGACACCCCCCGGTAAGGGGCGGCGCTGATGCAGCAACGGCTGCCAGTTTTGGGGGCCACAGCCGAGCAGGAGCTGAAGGTCCTGGTGACACCACATCCTGAGCTGATCCTGTAGGAACGGCAGGACATCTTGTGCGTCTGAGCAGAGGTGAGCACAGCGGACGATGGTGAGGGCTGCGGGGTGCACGGCTTAGGATCCTTCTGGCCTCTCTGATCCTCCCTGGTCCTTTTATTGGTGGGGAGAGCTGGGGTTGGCTGCATAAAAGGAGTGAAAAGCCATTTTATGTTGTTTATGGGCTTGGGGAGTTTGCCAGCAACTCCCCAAGGACTCGTCTTAAAGGTGAGCTCAGCGGCGACTCCGGGACTCCGTAAAGGTATTGAGGATGTTATTAGGGACACTGTGCGTTTGCACTTTTCATCTTCAAAGCTCGTTTACATACATTAAGTAATTAATTTTCTCGCAATCGCCCTGTGAGAGGGCCTCAACCCACACCTGGAGACGGGTTTGAACTCCACAACAGTCTGAAGGGGCTGGGTTTGGGGCAGAGGCTGGGGCCACCATCTCTGGAGAACTTCCAGGGTCCCAGGTTGGGTGAGACCACGAGAGGTCGTTACCTCTGACGTCCTGGCTCCATGCAGGACACGTTCTCAAGTAATTGTGTTTCAGGGGCGGATGCATCCGGTTAGTCCGGACTGCCCCAGGCGGCATCGCCTGGATGGTGGTTCAGGTCCAGAGGGGCCCTTTTGACCAAGCTCCCTGCACGACACGGGGAAGGAGCACATGGCCTCTTAGAACTTTCTGGATTCCAGCCCAAAAGCCCTTTGTTTCTCACCCACCCAAACTGCAAGCCACTCAACTCTTGGTGGCCACAATGACAGGCACTTGTGGGTAATGGGAGGCCTCCCCCTAGGCACTGTCTTCCACTGGCCAAAAGGATGGGAGAACCCAATCCTGGGATAACCGGGCTGCTGTGAACTTGCTCTGGGCACCTTCCCTTGGCTCTTGAAGAAGAAACAGGTCCTGTAAGCATTCCTTCCTTCCAAGACCACCAGCCAGAGGAGGTACTCATCCTGTTCGCCAGCCCCAGGACTACCACCCCTGAGGAATGTTCAGAGATGGGGGTGGAAGGTGGCTTTTCTCTTCTGAAGACGCTGATTTCTGGCTCCCTGGGGCTCTGGGATTCTGGTTCTTTCTAAGTCCCTGCTTCCCTGTGTGTCCTGGGGCCACTTATTAGGATAATGATTGCTATTCTTTTACCGTTCATTAAGCACAGACCTGGGGGCTGTAGTCTCTGACCAGGCCCCAGAGGTGTTAGAAACTTCAGGAAGGAGAGAGATGAGCTTCCTCCTAGAGTGATCACCCCTCGAGGGAGGCTCCCAGAACCAAACGCTGCCACCGCCGGGCCTCCATTTCCTGAGTCGTCCCTTCCATCCTGGCTCTGCCCTTGTCTCTACCGCCGGGCCTACCACAGGGCTTCGCCCAGCACAGGCTGACGGGTTTCTACCTCCACACCCCACGCCTGTTCTTCCGAGTAGGACGGAGAGCCTTGGGCAGCTGGCGGGGGAGGAGCAGCTAGCCTCACCAGCTGGCCCCAAATGATCTTCGGATCATAGTCACCCCTGCGGAAGCAGCTGAGACGTAGCACGTGGGCAGCGGAATCAAAGTTGGAAGACCCGGTTCAAGTGCCAGGTTGGATCCTTCTTAGCAATGTGGCTTTGGGGAAGTTCTTAATCTCCCTGAGCTTCCATCTCTGTGGCTGTAATGTGAGATTCATCCTTACCTTCCAGGGTTGTTTGGAGGCTCAAGTGGATAATACACAAGAATGTGCTTTGGGGACCAGAAAACTCTGAATAAAGGAAAGGGACTCTTTGTTTCCTATCAGAAACACCCCACCGGCCCCTGCACCCCTCAGCCGGCAGAGTGGGCCTGTTCCTCGCCCCATCTCTGTTCTTCGCCTCCTCCGCACATTTATGACTTCTTTACCCTTTCAAGGCTGCTTTTAATGTTTTCTTTAACCTGAGTTCACTAGTATAAGGATTTGGGGGGAATCTGGGGGTGGAGAGGGGAGGCTGCGTTGGGGAGCACAGGGGATGGTTGGCCAGCCCGCACCCCTCGGCAGGGGCTCTGCTGGCCTGGGTCCAGGGCTGCATTCCGGTGCCTTGGACGGTGAGCTCATTGACTGACAGTTGTGTAGACCTGGAACTGGTGCGATGTGGGCCGAGAGGGATTTAGGCCTTTTGAAAGTAGAGGGGGTGGCAAGAGTGGGAGGTGGAGGATGGGTGGGCCCACCTTCTTCTCAACTCCTACAAGCCTCTGCTTCCTTCAGCTTGTTGAAGAGGATGGAAGCAGACCCAGTTCTGCCCCTCTTTGGGAACAGGAGGGAGTGGAAGCCTTTTCCTGTAGAATGGCTCCTGTGTCAGCTGCTTCCTCCTGCCCCCAACACACACACACACACGCACACACACCGCTCCCCGTCCTCCACCCTGAGTTGAGCCTGGGAACTGAGGATGAGCAAGTGGATCCAGGGGACTCAAGAGACCTGGGAGAAACCCCACTGCTTTCAGAAATAAGATGCCCATCCAGGACCAGCAGAACTATCCAGGACAAGGGTGTGAGCACCTGGGCAGGTGTGTGGAGAGTGAGGACGGGCCCAGCCCGCACAGGGAGGTACTCATGGGCGCTGGGTGAAGTCTGTGTCTCTGCAGATGCAGCTGGGACCAGGGCTGGTGGGCGCGCTCAGGATGGCTGTCCGGATGGTGCTTGGATTGGAGGGGCCGGCTGGAGAGGGAGGTCGAGTCCTCATGGGCTGTTCCCAGGTCGACCAGGGCAAGTGAGAACCTCACAGACCAGGCCAGTCTGGCACAGCTCCCTGGAGGGTCTGGGTACACCCAGGGAATCTGAGCCTTTGCAGTCTGGTCTGCCCAAGGGAGGGACACAGAACCCGTAGCCCCATGCCTGTCTCTACCCATCACCCAAGCACTCTGCCCCCTGGGACCACATCATTGTCCAGGTGCTGGCACTGGCCCCGGACCTCTCTGCTCTGGCCTCCTCCTCATTTACTGCCCTCCTGTGCCCGATGGCTTCCCTGAACGCTTCTCTCTCCCCCAAGTCTTCTCCTTGGTCACACTTTTGTCTGGAATGTCCCAGAACAACAGGCCACCTCTCCCAAGAAGGCTTTTGAACTAGTCAGAGGGAGGCTGTGATTTCTCCTCCTCCCTCTCTGAGTGGGCAGCTCATAAAATGCCATTTCCGGGGCTCCCCAAGTAACTCCAATTATTCCCTTCCACACACCCTTGTCCTGGCGCTGTCATTTGCCACCGCCTTCGCTCCTGTCCCCTGCTGCCTCCACACCTTTTGAAGGCCACACCCAGTGTCGGGAATGTCCACTCAAGAGCCCATGTCCATATTGTAATTTAAAATGCTCCCCAGAGGTCACTTCTTCCAGGAAGCCTTCAAGAGTTAATTGGGTGAGAAAGGTTCTTTGCCCCATCCTGGTGCCCCAGCGACTTCCACTCCATCCGACTCTGCTCCTTTCCTGGAGTCCATCTCCTGGGGTTTCCCCAGAGGCCACATCACTCACTCATGCCCACCCACGATGGTCCGTCCCCCTCCTGCATGTGAAGCTGGATGCTGGTTGGGGCCATGCTTGCTCTTCCTCACGCCAGCGGCTCACGACCTCCCTTCACTTCTGCCCTCTCTCCTGGGCTTGACTCCCCTGCCTCTAGGAAGGCTGTCAGGATTTGTCCCCAGAGAAGGGAGCGCTGACCCCTTCCCGCCCTGCCCTGTCTGTCCGTCTGTCTGAGCACTGCCTGCCGGCCCTCGCAGTTTTGTGTTTGCATCTGCCTGGGCTCCCGTGGACGTTCTTGCTGTCTTTGCTGGTGGCTGGTTCTCAAGAGTTGAGCTTGAGGGGTTCCCCACGGACAAGGCCTGTCCTGAGCACGGCCTTGGTTGCTGCCCACACAGCTCATTCAAGTTGGGCATCGCCCATCATCTCTGCTGGTCTTCCCCACACTTTATTACGTATCCAAGTCGATGCCACTCCCCGGTGCTAGGACACAGCTCTTGAAGGGTCTTCTAGCCCTGTGATGCTTTCTTTGGCTTTTTTCAAACTTGGGCATGACTCAGACCCCATGTGAGAGGAGGGAGGTCTGAGCCACAGGGAGGAGCTGGATGGACCCTGGATCCTCCCCAGCAATTCTGGGGCCGTGCCCCTCATCTGTTGGCAAGGCCGCTCCCCCGGCTGCCCAATCCTCCCTCTCACGGGCTTCCCCACCAGGAGCTCCAAGAAACTGCAGTGTCCTCCCGAACCGTGTCCACACACCTTCCTGCAGGTGGAGGTCCCTGGTGGCTCTGCTGTTTCCCATGGCCACTCTGGTCAGAGCAGATGCTCAGTAAACACAGAGCCTCTAATTTCAGAATTCGACCGTATTAATGGTTTTGAATTTTTTTTTCTAGCACCATTTCCCTAACTCTTAGGAGGAAAACAGCTATCTAAAGCTGATTGTGGGTGCTATCAGCTAACTGATGCGGAGTAGGAGTGGTCATTTGAACCAGACCCCTGTGGCCCAGTGCCGGACAGATACACAGGGCCTCTGTGCGAGTCCCGTCTCCCAGATGACTCAGCAGCAGGCTTCCCAGCACTGCTCAGGATGGCATGGCCAAGGAGTTCCTTCGAGGTCTTGCTTCTGGGGCACAGAGCTGTATAGACACAGTTATAAAAACAGATGAGAATGACATGCTGGTCCCCTGCTTGCCCTGGCCCCTCTGCTCCATTCTCAACACAGTGGAGGGATCACCTTAGAACCAGATTGTCTCACTCTTCTGCTCAAATGCCCACGGATTCCCCATGTCACTCAGAGTACAAGATGAAGTCCTAGGGATGGCCGACAGGGCCCTGCACTGCCTGTCCCTGCTGTCACCTCTCTCACCTCATCTCCTTGCTCTCGCCAGCCATGTTGGCCTCCTGCTGCTCTGCAGACACACCTGGCACACTCCTGCCTCAGGGCCTTTGCACTGCCTGTCTCCTCTGTCCAGAATGCTCTTCCCTCACCACATGGCTTGCTCCTTGGCCAGTGGGGCTTCTGCTCAAGTAACTCCTCTCAAAGAGCCTCTTGCTCTGCCCCCCCAGGGCGTTCTCCATCCAGCTCCCCTTGCTCTATTTCTTTTTTCCATAGCACTTAACACCTACTAACACACTCTACAACTGATTGATTGATTCTACTTATTGATTATTCTCAGTCTCTCCTCTCATCCCAAAACCAACTCCGTGGGAGCAGGGACTTGGTGTTTTGCTCGTTGATGGTTCCCCACACCTACAACAGTGCTGGGACTGTGGTGAGTGCCCAGGAAACATCTGCTGACTGATGGAATGTGTGCACGAATGGGTATCTTGGATACTTTAGATATTTAACGGTTGGTGGAAAATGCCACCTGTGGGAGGCCCTGGCCCTTGAGCCCTGGAGCATACCCAGTTTTAAAACCAGTTGAAAACTCCGAGCCCCCCCTGGTCTTTTGTTGCGTCGAGGCTGTGGTTTCCTGAGCATCTGTGGGAAGGAAGACTGATAGAAACACAGAATGGTAAAAACAGTGCTGTGTTGGGCTGGTGAGAGAGGGGGTAGGTTTCTTTTTAAAGTTGCTATTCATGTTGTAATATTTGTGTCCTAAACACAATTTTGGAGGAAAAAAATTGTTTTAAAGGACTCTAAGCTCCTTCTCCCACTGAATTACTTTGAAAATCCCCAGTGGCAGTGCCTCCTCGGAAGCTGGTGGCCAGCAGAGGGCAGCAAAGCCCCACAGCTGGCCCGGTGGAGGCTCAGTGTTGCAGGAGCAGGTGGAGCTGCCTGGCTGGGGCTCAGGCCTCCAGAGGTTGGATACAGATGCTGGAAACAGCCTGCTGACACTCCCGCATTCCACCCGCGGCTGGTACTGCAGTGGTTGAGCTGCCCAACACGGATATCCTCCATCAGTCATAAAACTAGAACCACCACCACCACCACCACCATCAAAACAATGACAATCATTTATTATGCACCTACTGTGTGCCACGCTACGTGCTAAGCACTTTAGTTATGCCATTGTGTGTAATCTCCACAACAACTCTTTGAAGTAGGAAACATTTTCCCATTTTACAGATGAAGCAAGAGGCTTACTGAGAGCAAGTGGCAGGCAGAGCAGCATGGTGAGGAATGTGGGTTCTGGAGTCAGAATGGCTCTGCTTCCACCATCTACTTAACCTCTCTGGGCCTCAGTTTTGTCGTCTGTGAAATGGGAAATAAGAAAAATGCCTGCTGCATAAGGTTATTGAAAGAACCAAGTGAGTTAGAGGATGAAAAGCACTTGGAACACTGCTCAGTTCAATCGACGTGAAGTATTCTGCTGCCTATTGTGACCACGGGTCACACAGCTAGTAAGTAGAGGATCCGGATTTGAACTGGGTTCTGCCCACACCAGAGTCCATGGATCTGACCCCTGTGTCATCTTTGGGGGAGAATCAGTGTCTTAACAATACTGAGTCTTCCCATTCATGAACATAGTATATATCTCTGTTTCTTTAAGTAGTTTTTGAATTCCTTTCTTTATCGTTTCGTAGCTTTCAGCATGCAGATCCTTCTTCACATACTTTTTCTGAGGCTTACACCTAAGTATTTCATCTTTTGGGTGCTATTGTAAATGATATTTTAAAAATTTTTGGCTTCCCAATGGTTCATTGCTAGTATATGGAATACAATTAGTTTTATATATTGACCTTGTATCCTAAAACCTTGCTCAACTTACATATTTGTTCTGGCAGGTTTTTACAAAAAGATTCCTTGGGATTTTCTATGTAGAAGATACTGTTTTCTGAAAATAGAAACAGTTTTATTCCTTCCTTTCCAACCTATATGGCTTTTATTTCTTCTTTTTGCCTGAGTTCACAGGCTAGACCAGCTTGTATAACCCTGACTAAGACACCCTTATCTAGTTTCCAGTCCCAGGAAGGAAAGAATTCAGTCTTTCACTGAACTGAGCATGCTGTTAGCTAGAGGGTTTTTTTTTTTTCATAGATGCCATTTTTTAGGTTAAAGAAGTTCCCATCTATTTCTAGTTTGCTGAGGGTTTTTATCAGGGGTAGATATTGAATTTTGTCAAATGTCTTTTTGCATCTATTAAGATAATCATACAATTTTCCTCTTTAGTCTGTTGCTATCATGTATTACATTAATAGATTTTTTAAAAGTTGGGCCAGCCGTGCATTCCTAGGATAAACTCTACTTAGTTATGATACATTATCCTTTTATTTGCTGCTGTATTCAATTCGCTAGTATTCTGTTGAAGATTTTTACGTTTATGTTCATGAGGGATATTGGTTTGTAGTCTTTTTTCTTATAATGTCTTTGCCTGGTTTTGGTATCCGGGTAATGCTGGTCTCATAAAAGGAGTTGGGAAATTTTCCCTCCTCTTACGTTTTCTGGTTGAATTCTTCCTTAAAAGTTTGGTAATATGCAGTGGTGAAGGTATTTGGGCCTGACATTTTCTTTGTTGGAAGATTTAAAAGTACACATTCAATTCTTTCTGTACATATAGAGCTATTCACGAAGGACTGGCTACACAATTTGTGGGGCTCAGTGTAAAACAGAAATACAAGGCCCCTTGTCAAAAATTATTAAGAATTTTGGTGCTGGCCCATTGGCGCAGCAGTTAAGTGTGCACGTTCTGCTTTGGTGGCCCGGGGTTCGCAAGTTCGGATCCCGGGTGCAGACATGTCTCCGCTTGTCAAGCCATGCTGTGGCAGGCGTCCCACATATAAAGTAGAGGAAGATGGCATGGATGTTAGCTCAGGGCCAGTATTCCTCAGAAAAAAGAGGAGGATTCGCAGCATATGTTGACTCAGGGCTAATCTTCCTCAAAAAAAAATTATTAAGAATTTCAAGATCCTGAAAATGGTCATTATACCATGCCTGGGGACTGTCTGTGGTATAGGATCCTGTGTGATAGCATGGGACACACGCCCATGGAGCCAGCCCTGCATTCAGGTGATCTATTTCTTCTTGAATGAGCTTTGTAGTTTGTGTCTTTCAAGGAATCTATCCACTTCATCTAGATCCCCAAATTTGTGGGCATAAAATTGTTCACAATATTCCTTTATTATCCTTTTAATATCTGTTGTGTCTGTAGAGATGTCCCCTGTTTCATTCCTAATATTGCTAATTTATGTCTTCTCTCTCTCTCTCTCTTTTTTTGCCTTCATTTCTGAAGGATAGTTTTGCTGGATTAGAATTCTGGGTTGACAGCACTTTAGGGATGTTGTTCCACTGTCTTCATAGCCTTCTGTCATAGTCCACTGTCTTTCATAGTTTCTAACAAGAAATCTGCAGTAATTTGAATACTTGTCTCCTACGCATACTGTCATTTTTCTCTAGCTTAAAAAATATTTTTTCCAATCTTCTTTTCTCCTTATTCTTCAGACTGGATAATTTCTATTAACTTATCTCTAAGTCATGGACTCTTTCTTTTGTCCTCTGCTTTTTGCTACGGGGCCCATAGATGATTTTTAAAATTTCAAATATAGTATTTTTCAGTTCTAAAATTTCCATTTGGTTCTGTTTTTGTGGTTTCTATTTTCTGCTGGGAACTTCTGTCTTTGCATTCACTTCAAATGTGTTTACTTCTATCTCATGGAACATAATTATAACAGTGCTTTTTCTCTGTGTGATAATTCCAACAACTGTATCATCTCGGGATTGACATCTGTTGATTTTCTTTCCTCTGGAGAATTGGCTGCATTTTCCTGGCTTCTTGAATGTCAAAATAATTTTAGATCATATCCTTGGCATTTAAAATATTGTGCTGTGTAGAGTATCAGTCCTGCTTAAATCCTCTGGAGAAATTTCAGATGGGTTTTGTTTGGTTTTAGCGGGAATCAGCCTAATTAGGTTCCGACTGAAAGTTCTTCTGTGGGCAATGGTTCCACGCTCAGCTCAGTTGCCCAAGCTTTTGCTTGCTGCTTTGTGTCTGCTCTGTGCATATCCCGCTTAGGCGTTTGTCTGAAACTCGGGCCATGGTTTCAATCTCATTGCAGTTCTCAAAGTCATTGGCACACCGCTTTGGGTCTCTCATGCACATACAGCTCCAGGGAGAGCCCAGGACTTGTGTGGATTTATGCACAGAGGGATCCCCTCCTCCAACTTTCCTCTCCCCCGTCTGCTTTCTTTTACAGGTGTCCCTTTTCCTGCTCCCTCCGGTTAGAAAGATGAGCTTTCTATTGGAGTCTTAGCTGGTCGTGCTGATGGTTCACAGCCCCACAACTGGAGCCGACCCTCAGCTCACAGCCGTGTACGCAGAAGGAAAAAAAAGACAGGGGTCACTGCTTCGTGCTTTGTCCTTCTGCTACAATCTACCTGCTTTTGCTTACTTTTCAGAGTCTTCCAATCATTGCTTTTAAATTTTATCCAGAGTTTTTAGTTGTAATCAGTGGGAGAGACAGGCTCTAATCGGCTTCCTCCAACATGGATGGAACTGGAAGTCGACTTAATTCTAACAGGACCCCCTGGCTGTTTTTTGAGGACAGACTGAAGGAGGATGAGTGGAGAAGCAGAGAGCAAGAGTGATGGCAGTTTGCCCTCAGTGGTGGCCATGGAGGTGGTGAGAAGCAGTTGGATTCTGGATATCATTTGAAGGTTAAAAGGACAAGATTTGCTGATGGATTACATGTGGGGATGTGAGAGAAAGAGATGGAGTAAGGATGACACCAAGGCTTTTTTTGGCTTAAGCAACTGAACGGAATTGCCATTACTATGGGGGGGAGCAGCATAGGAAGGGAAGAAGGAAGATGAGTTTGTTTTTGGACATGTTTAGTTTGAGATGCCCATTCGATACACACACGGAGATGTCCATGAGCAAACTGGATATACCAGCTCGCAGTTAATGGAAGGTCTGGGCTGGAGCCATAAGCTCAGGGGTTCCTGGAATAGGGAGGGCATTGAAAGCCACAAGACTGACTGAGAGAGATCACCTACAGGGTAGCATGGAGAGGGAAGAGAAGAAATCTGATGACGGGAGCTGAGGAGTCCAGTGTTGGCATGTCTGTTGCAAGAGGTTGGAAGCAATACCGTCTAGGGGGCACGTGTCAGTCAGGGTCCCATGAGGGGACAGTGGCACACAATAACTTGAACAGGGAAAGTTTCATATGGATAATATCAGGGGTTGGAGTGATGAGGGGCTGGCTAGTGAGAAACACAGAGAACTCTAAAGAGGATACAGATGACGATGTGAGGAACAGCCACTACCTCTAGGGCTGGGATCGAGGCCCCGTGGAAAGGCCACAGCTGAGGTCCAGACCTCGTTGGGGAGGGCACAGCCAGTGCTCACTGGATTCTGGAGAAGCCATGTGGTGCCACACCAAATGAGCTTGCTGGAGGTCTTCCATCCAGAACTGACCTGAAGCCCACCCTCTAGGTTGCCGGGGAAAGCTTTTCACAAGGAGGTGTCTTGCTGGAAGCCCTCTGCTATGAAACTGCCCCAGGGGGATGCTGGGGGAGCTGCTAGGTGCTGCTGCTGCTGCTGCGCACTGCAGGGGCCTGATAACACAGAGGCCACCTGTGCTGCAGCAATCAGGTGCTAGAGAAACCGCTGAGCGAGGGCACTGGAAGCAAAGGCCCCTACTCCCGTGAGGTCTTTCCAATGTCTATGGAAATGCCTACTGACAAGGCTTAATGTGCCAACTGGCAAAAGAAATTATTTAAAGGGATCAGATCCCTTTCCACAGAGTAGGCAATAAGGGTGAATTTGGAGTGGAGGCAATAAATCGACAACTAGCACAGGCAGACGTGGGTCTGGCTGAGGAGAGGCACCAAGGCCAGATGGAGGCAGCCTTGATGTTGCCACCACCTGAGGGATGTGTGGGACTTTGCACATGGGAGATGAGCTGGGAAGCCAGGAGCCTCTGGAAGCGGGAGGGCAGGTGGTTGGTGAGTCCAGGGTCGGGCAGGCCTTAGGCCGTGAGCAGAGGAACCCTGTAAGATCTCAGGTTGCTGGCTGAGGCCTGGGCAAGGCAGAATCTATAAAGACGGAAGATGGGCTTCCTCCTTTCTAAGAAGGAGCAAGCTGGGCATGCTCTCTCCAACCTCTTGGTTTCTGGGCACACTGTTGCCTCTGCCCGGGACACTTCCCTTTGCTTAGTAAGGCTAATTCCTTATCCTTCACATCTATGAGGTGACATCACATCCTCCAGGAAGCTTTTAAGGATGCCTACATCTGGGTTGGGCCTCCTCTGTGCACAGCAGCATTGATTCTACTCTTCTTTTTTTTTTAATTCTTTTTTTTTGGTAGGTAAAGATTCACCCTGAGCTAACATCTGCTGCCAGTCTTCCTCTTTTTTTTTTTTTTTCCTCCCCAAAGCCCCAGTGCATGCTTGTATATCCCAGTTGTAAGTCCTTTTGTGTGAGCCGCTGCCACAGCATGGCTACTGGCTGATGGGTGGTGTGGTTCCCTCACCAGGAAATGTACCTGGGCTACTGAAGCGGTGAATGTCAAACTTTAACCACTAGGCCTTCAGGGCTGGCTCACATTGATTCTACTCTTAACACAGCAATTAGTGTATCAAGTCATAAATGCTTGTTTACTGGCATGTCCATCAGGCCTGAGTCTAAGCTCTTTGAGGGCAAGGACCCAGTCTTACTCTCTGCAGTTTCCCAGCATCATGCCTGGCTAATACAGCAAGTGCTAATCAAGCGTTTGTTGGATGAACGAGTAAAGGGTGAGAGGCCGAAAGCGGGGTGCATGGTGGGGGTGGGGAAGGCAGGGGGTGGGAATGCATGAACCCATCACCAAGGGCTCATATGGCATATTAAGAAGTTTGGGCTACTTCTGGAAGGCAATAGGGAGCCACTGAGGGCTCTAAGCAGAGGAGAGCTATCATCAGTTTTCTGTGTGAGAAAGACCTCTCTAGCAGCATCATGGTGAATGAGTTGGATGCGGACAAGAGTGGAGACAGCAAGATGAGGAGGCGCCTGCAATGATCCCAGTGGAACTGGGTAGGGGGAGGTGGGACCTGGGGAACAGGTGGAAGGGTTTCCCTTGGTCAGGAGGAGGGTACCTACAGGGTGTAGGGCCGTGTCTGGAGAGAAGGTGGCTGCTCAGCCCTTGTTCAGAGCCTTTGCCTGTGCCTCCTCTCCCTTGCTGAACTGTGAGCCCCTCTGGGGAGGGGCCTGAGCCCTCTTTCCTCAGCGCCTCCCCGGTGCCCAGGACACTAGCCTCTGCCCTTTGCAAGTCCCCAGTGGGGTGGCCTGGTGAGTGTAGGAGGCAATCTCTCCCCTTCCCAGTGTGATCCAGAAGGACAGACCGGAGTCCTAGCGATGTGAGCTTGGCAAGTTTATTGAAAACCCAGGAACACAGAGAGCAGTACAAACAGGCCCCTCACCCACCCCAGGCCTTCCTGGAGGGTACAGACAGAAACCCTCCGGCAGCAGCCAGGGCTGGGCCTCCCGCACACCACAACAGGGCGGGGCAGCCCGAGCGTTGCAGAGCCCACCTCTCCACCAGCACGCCCGCCACCCGCCTCGTGGACACACATGCCAGAGTTAAGCCAACAACCCAGGAAGAGAAGCAGCCAGGACATACGCCGCTCGGAGAAGAACCATCTCAGGGGACTTAGGGATCCTTTGGGCCACCGAGGACTGTGGGTCCTTCTGGGTCAGGAAGAGAAGGAAAGAACCTTCTCCTGCCAAGGAAAGGAAGAGGAAGGAAGCAAAGGACAGTGGGCTAAGGGTGCCCGCGGTGTGGACAGTCAACTCTCCAGTTTCCAAGTTGCTCCAAAGCCATGGATGGTGGTGGTGCCCAAACACATTCTTTTTGGCTTTGAACGGTTCCTTTTTCCCCTGGCGCCCTGATTTTGGTAATTGTATTGAATCTGCATTTCTTGATGCTGTTAGCTGGATGGTGGGGAGTGATCCAAAGGAAGGAAATTGGGAGTCAGGGAGAAGCCCGTCTAGGGGGTGCTGTGGATGGAGTGCTTAGCTGGCGACAAAATCCCCCCAGAGGATGGTGGCCAGGCAGAGCAGCCCTTGGGGCGGGGAAGGAGAGCTGAATGTGGCTTCCTGGCAGGAGTGGGGGTAGCTGGAGACCCCTCGGGCTCAGAGTCCAGGTGCTTTGGGGACAGAAGCAGGAGACATTGAGCTGGTTCTTCTCTGGGCGGTGGCTGGCTGGGGCTTGCATCTCAATATTTGGTTCTGCGCGAGGTGGTGGTGGTCACGAAGCGGACGCTGGAGCTGCGGCTGCTGCGGCCCCCGCTACAGCTGCTGAAGCCCCCCTCGGTGGGCAGCGGGCAGGGGACACTGGGGGCGCAGGCGTCGCCCACCAGCACCGAGCACCCCCGGGAGCCAGTGCTCAGCAGGTCGCCACTGGACCGGATGCTGCTGCCGCTGGAGAAGGTGAGCCCACTGCGCGAGAGGGTGGAGCTGGTGACCAGGGACTCAGGCCCGCATACCACGCCGCCCCGGGAGCTGCTCACGGCTGCGGGAGGAAGAAACCATCAGTGGGGCTGCCATGTCCCTATGCTCCCTGCTGCGGGGGAGGGGAGGCAGGACTGGTGGCCCCAGGGGGTCCTTATTTCTACACAGTCAGTGCCTACTTTCCCTTCTCTTGTCTCGGTGCCTCAAAGGCTGTGACTCCAGTAATGTCAAACACTCAGATTAAAATGGAAGAATTCACCCAATTCCCCAGGTGTTTGCATACAGCTATCTGCTGACTATCATTTATTTGTGGCTGGGTGGTCTGAGGGAGGCGTGAGCTGGACTTTCCAGACAGCTGGAGCAGTAGCCCGGGTAAAGCCCCGGGCTTCTCTCCCAGTTATATCGAGCCCCTTGGTGCTCCCCACGTTGCCCCTCCAAGAGTCCTCGTCAGTTCTGTTCAGCCGCTGATGGCTCTGCTCTGTAGCCCTGTGGTCTCTACTGGGCACACCTCCATGCCTCGGGACCCTAATCCGACTAAATTTCGCTTAGACATGCCCCGCCTGTGGAGGGGCCCCCCCTCTTCTTCCCAGAATCCTTCTCGCCACCTGTGACCTCCACTCAAGCTTGACCTTCTGCAGAAAGCCATTCCTTGCGGCTTCCCCCTCTCTGTGGTGCTGTCCTCTGACCACATGAAGCTCTGACCATCTAACCACCCAGCTTAGGCCTCAGTTTCACCACACATCTGCATATATTTGTGATTGGGGTCAGAAATCTGGGTTTGACTTCTGGCTGTGCCACTGACTAGCTCTGCGACTTCTGGCAATTCACGTATTTTCTCCGAATTAGCAAAAGGGAGATGCACCAATGCCTAGGCACCCCCCCCCACCCCCCACCCCGACCTCCGGGCTCTGAGGATTAGGCAGACAGTGGATAGGACTCATCTTATCAAGAAGACTGCAATTCTAGGGAGCAGGGCTGGGGCTCGCCTTCTCTGTGTCCCCACCCGGCAGTGCCCAGCACAGCATGCTCTGCCTGGCAGCAGCCGGGGGACTTCTGCTCAGCCTTGTCCCATCCCTCGCCATCTCAGGGGGTGGGCGTCGGGGAACTCCTTGGCACAGGCCTTTCACTTCCCTCCCTGGCCTTTGCCCTTGAAGGGCAAAGCCACTCAAAGCAAAAAGGCTGCCTCTCTTCCGGAACCCTCTCCCACCAATAAGCCTGCAAACCCTCGCCATCGCTTAGCTCTGGGGAAGGCGGGCTCTGCGGAGATCTCAGACCTGGGCTAAGGGGATGCTCCCCGTCCAGGGCCCAAGGTGGTCCCTGCTCCCCTGACTGTCACAGCCAGCCCAGCCATGGGCTCCTGATCCCAAGGTGGGCCTGAGTTTAAAGGAAATTGGAAGGGCTCCAGGAGATAAATGGGAAGAGGAAAAGACTTAAGTTTCTTACATATGTTTACTGGTCCAACACCTTCGCAGATCCTGGAGAGAGAAAGAAACAAGTCAGCTCACAGTGGGGGTTCTTCCCTGGAAACCTGCTTGCTCTCAGAAGGGCTTTTCCGCTGAGTGGACAGTGTGGACCAGTGGCTCTCACCCCTGGCCATACAAGCTTCTGGGGAGCTTTGAAAAACTACGTGTTCCTAGACCCTACCCCAAAGCTGTTGAATCAAGATATTTCAGGAAGTGTGTTATTACTATTATTTCTAATCAGCTAACCAATCAAGAAAAACTCCTTAGGATTCTGGGGCAGCCTGTCCTCAAACTTGGGTTCAGCAGGCACAGACCTCCAGCATTCTTCTAAAACCCTGCCAAGGGCAGAAAAGCTACTGTCACCTCCAGAGACCGCTTATTTCAGAGATTCACCTGGGCCCCTCCCCCACTTAGTCTCTCGCGGTGTCTGAGTCTGACCCCTAGCCCTCCCGCTGCCCTGAGAGCGCTCACCGGATCTCCTCGCCCTCCAGCAGGCGCCTGTAGGTGGCGATCTCGATGTCCAGGCCCAGCTTGGCGTTCATGAGCTCCTGGTACTCGCGCAGCTGCCGCGCCATGTCCTGCTTGGCCTGCTGCAGCGCTCCCTCCAGATCTGCCAGCTTGCACTTGGCGTCGTTGAGGGCCGCCTCACCCTGCTGCTCCGCCTGGGCCACCGCGGCCTCCAGCTTGACCCGCTGCCAGGGGGAGGGGGCAGTTGGCAGGTGGGCTTTAGCAGGGACTAGGGGAACCCCGGGGGCGGGGGGCGGGGGGAGAGGCTAGAAACACTGGCCTCTGTTGGTGGGGACACAGCCTGGTGCCAAGTCAGGGATGGAGCCCACGGTGGCTGCTTTCTGCGGGATTGTGATCCTATAGTTCGAGGTCGCTAGCAGGTAGGGCATTGCTTTTCTGCTGTTTCCATCCCCACTGATTTTATACTTCCTGATTTCTGCTACTCCAAGACCCATGGGGTCCAGAGAGTAAAGCTATTCTTTCTGCTTCACCTGCCTCTCTAAGTTGGCCCCAGCCTTTCCTTCTATATGGGAGACTCCTTCCCTTTCACATTTTCCTCCTCCAGGAAGTCTTCCTGGACTAATCCCTCAATTCCTTTGATCCTGGGTCTTGGTGGTCTCCCCATGTCTTCAGACTTGGGGCTCCCCAAAGCTTGGGGGCCCTGCCTGTCCTCCCTTTGGGGCTTTCTCTCCTCTCCTTTGCCCACCTGAGCCTTAGCGTGCTCGATCTCCGCCTTCAGCCGCTGGATCAGGCGAGTCAGCTCATTGATCTCATCCCGTGTATTGCGCAGGTTGTCACAGTGTTGGCCAGCTGTCACCCGCATCTCTTCATACTGGGGGGGAGAGAAGATGTTCCGAGGTTTCAAAGGTTGGGTCAAGACTACATCCCCAACTGAGTTGGGGGCCTCAGACCTTCACTGAGTCCACTCCGCAGTACTCGAGTCTTACCCAGGGCTGCTACACCCCTTCCCAGCGCCCCTGCCCACCTTGGTCTGGTACCAGGCCTCAGCATCAGCCCGACTTCGCCTGGCGACCTCTTCATACTGGGCCTTGATTTCGGCAATGATCCCGTCAAGGTCCAGGTCTCTGCTGTTGTCCATCTTCACGATGACTGATGTCTCTGAGATGTGTGACTGCAGCAACTGGATTTCCTGTGTCGGAGGATCAGCGAGAGAGAGGGACTCAGAATCCCCTCAGTGTCCAGGACTCTGTATAGTGTCCCCAGGATGCAGTGTCAAGAGCAGAGAGCATTGCTCACTTGTTCAGACCAAAGCAATGGAGCAGACTATCCAAACCCAGGGCAAAGAAAGAGATGACGGAGAACCATTTCTCTTTGACTTTAAACATTTCTTATATACTTGGAGACCTCGCTTTAACCCCCAACTTTGCTTAGGTGACTATTAAGGCCAGGCGGGCCTGGGGCCTCGGAGGAGGGATGAGAGCCATGCTGGGGCTTAAACTCCTCTTTGGCTTATCTTCAAAGTGGCTGTGCTGGTCATAGATCATTGAGAGCTGACAATATTTTAGGACATGGTGGTCTAGGAGTTCCTATATCCCAAGTCCTTAATAGAACTGGGGGTCTTGGAACTGGCCTGTGAGGTGAGGGCTCCAGAGGAGCTTTTTCAGCCTTTCCACTCAGAGCCAGGCATTCAACTCTGGCAGGGTCTGCCCCAGACCAAACGGACCACTTATGGAGCAAAAGAGAGCAAGTTCTTTTGGCTAATCAGGTCAAATGCAATTTTTCTTATATCTCCTAGCAAATCAGTTTTCCAGAGTCTTCTCAGCAGATAGGAAGTCTAGACATTCCTAGACTCCAGTCTTTGATTGGCCAGCAAGGAGGCAGATCATAGATCCAAGGAGTATATTCATCGACCTGAGTCAGGCTGCTGAGAAGCCTGCTTACCTCACTTCTCCACCTGTAGACACATCGACACATAGGGGACATGGATTTGGGTGGGAGGCAAGATGCATGACACCAAATGTTAGAAAACAGGCCAGTCCAGAGGAAGCTCCCCGGGTGTCCGGGCCAAGCACTGATCTCCTTGGATGGCTCAGAGGGGAGGAGCCCTTACCGCCATGTAGAGGGTTTTCAGGAAGTCGATTTCCTGAATTAGGGTGTCCACGTTGGCCTCTAGGTCAGCCTTGTTTAAGAAAGCTGCATCCACATCCTGCATGAGAGAGAGAAGGATGAAGTGCTCATTACCTGTGCACTGCTTCACCGTCCCCCATTGGCAGGGTCCAGAGGTGGGTGGGAAGATCAGGCCAATCCCCACAGGGCCAGGCCAAGCTTTGGGATGGGTGGTGAAGGCATTGGGTGGAAATGCAGCTTAGTGACTCCTGTTCTTCTCCCCACTACAGCTTGAAAACTCCCCCAGGGGCTGCTGGACATTTCCTGATGCTTATTTAGAGGTGAGGAGAATCTGGATAATCCAAGATTCTTAAAATGTCCTCTCTTCAGACCTCTGCTTCACGAAGATCTGATCCTAAATAATCCGAGGTTGAATCAGAACTTCTAAGGGAGCCTGTTATGCTTTTGGGGGTTCCACTCTGTGTGAGTGATCCCAGACTCCACAGGGCTTCCCGGGCAGTCTCCTGGGTGTCTTGAGAACATTTGCCTGTCTGGAGGAGGAGTCTAATCGGCTCTGTCGCTCTCTCTTACCTTCTTCAGAGCCACAAACTCATTCTCGGCATTGGCGCGGAATCCTACTTCCTCTTCATACCTGGATGACAAGGATTAAGAGAGTGGGTTCTTGCCCTGAACTGAGAGCCAATTACTCCCAGCCCCACAGTGAGCCTCTTCTGCCCTCTCTGCCCCACCCAGAAGCATGGCGCCCTGTTGCCACCTATACGCTATCCTCCGCTCTGTCCCATCTTTAAGATCTTTATGAGCCAGTGGCCCTCAGTTTCTCCAAATCCCTTTTACTTTCTCCAACTGGATGTGGGGGTCTGAAAATCTGGACCACTGCTATGCTCCTCTGCTGGAGAAGACTTAGGGTCATTGTGCTTGACCATAGAGGAAGCAGGACCCAACTCATTGCTGAACCTGGGCAGTGTTCTCAAAATCAAAGGGTTCCTTTTTCTGGGGTCAACTACCCATTCCCACAGGCAGGATTAGGGACAAACAATGCCCAATTGCAAATCTCCTTTCTCTTCAGGACCCATGGACAGCCTTCTCCTCCTCCTCCACACATCACGGCCCCCACCCCTGTCTCCAGGCTGGGGACTGAAACCCTCATTCAACCCTGATCCTTCCAGCTCCTCTCCTCTGAGCTTGGCTGCTGCTTTGGGGATGAGCCCATGCCCGTCCTTGGTCAGGGCAGTTAGATGCCACTCACTTCTTCTTGAAACCCTCAAGGACATCTTGCAGGTGGTTCCTCTCAGCCTCGAACCGGGCCTGTTCGCTGGTCACTACGTCCAGCTGCCTCTGCAGGCTGGTGATGTAGTTCTCGAAGAGGGGCTCCAGGTTGCTCTTGGCACATTTCTGCTCTTGGAGGAAGCTCCACTTGGTCTCTAGGAGCTTATTCTGCTGTTCCAGAAACCGCACCTAAATCCACGGGGGCAAAGAAATAGTGATTGAACAGCTTGATAGGGTCATCTACATATTGACCTGTACTTGAGTTGGCTAGAGATGACTCTCAACCGTGTGTTGACATCGTTCTCTCCAGTAGGAGCTGGAAGAGCAGGTCTGTGAGTCCTCCTCACGCTCAGCCAGGATTAGCTACAAACAGAGGCTTTCAAACCAAAGCACTTCAGTACCATTTCCCCTTCTACCTTCTGAGAAGGGTATAAGCCAGTTCACCGCGAAGTTGGAGAGACTGATTCTGCCTGGGCTGGGGTTTTGCCTCTATCTAAAAGCTGATGTCAACAATCCCTGGCAGGAATGAGGAGCAGAGTAAAGTACCTATGGGGTGGGATGCGGCATTAGGGAGTGGGAATTCTCAGCTCGTAAGTCATCCCCACCATCCCAGATATTCCGTCAGCTGAGACTTGTAGGCTTGGAGGAGAAACTGGAGAGCATTTGCTCCAACCCTCGTTTATAGATGAGGAAACTGAAGCTCACAAAGGTTAGTTTCTATTCTCTGACACAATCACCACATTCCTGCCCCACGGAGACGTGGTTTGTGGGACGTCAGTTCCACATCACTGGTCTTCTCATCAGCCTGAAGATCAGGGACTACCCGAGGTGGTGCCTAACTCTTTCCCTCATTCCAGGCAATTTAGCTGAATCTTGGGTGATTGAATTCTTTGTTTTGTACAAAAATCACTCAGCTCCATTCACCACTTTCCTAAGCCTGAACAGATGTGGCCACCCAACCTCAGAAACTATGAAAACCTCAAGAAAAGCATGAAGACCTCAAGGATAAAAGCTTTAAACATATCCCAGCCAACACCTGGCCAAAGTCCTAATGTCTCTAGCCTGTTTGGGGGATATTTCTAAGTGACTAGGTGGTGGGTCTTAGTTTGTCCGGAGACCCTCAGACTTGGATGGGTGTTCCGCTTTCCTCCAGAAGACACAACCACTGTCTTAGTCTATCCCACTGCACAGCCTCTCCTCAGGCTTGTCCTTGCTCTGCAGCAGAGCCACCCAGAAACCATACTGCAACGCCTTTGGTTGACACCTGAAGGATCTGGGGTCAAGGTCAATGTCCCAGCACCCCAGTACATTTTAGCTCTCATCATCCAGATCCAGAGACTGAACTGTCATAGGTACCTTGTCGATGAAGGAGGCAAATTTGTTGTTGAGGGTCTTGATTTGCTCCTTCTCATCCCTCTTCACCCTCTGGGCATTGGGGTCAATCTCCAGGTTGAGGGGGGTCAGCAGGCTCTGGTTAACAGTCACTGCTGTGATAGATGGAGCCGCCGGGATGCCAAATCCTCCAACTCTGTAGCCAAAGCCAGGGCCGCCGAAGCCATAGCCAAGGCCACTGCTGACCCCACACCCCAGACCAGCACCAATGCCATCACCAAAGCCAAAGGCCACCCCACTGCCAGCACCAAAGCCGACTCCACAGCGGATGGGATGAGGGCCTACAGCCGCCATCCGGGGTGAGCATGATCCAAGGGTGATGACGCTCCGACTGCCAAAGCCGCCGACGCCCCGGAAGCTGGGCCCACTCCTGCAGGAGACAGAGCTGGCCCGGAAGCGGTTCAGGTTGGGGAGGGTCCCTGCTGAGCAAGAGCTGAAGTTGCCCACACGGCGGCAAGAGCTGACTCGGTAGGAGCGGCAAGACATGGTGGCTTCCTGGATGAGAGCAGAGGTGTGATTGCAGAGTGGGGCGAGCGGGAGCTGGGAGTCCTCTGAGGCTAGTGGATCCCTCTCACCCCTTTTATGTGTGTGGGGACCTGAGGACTGGCCCCATAAAAACGAAAAAAGCCATTTGGCAGCATTTATGAGCTTGGGGAGTTAGCAGAAACTCTTCAAGCCTATAACCTCCTCAGCAATGAGCTAATCACAGACACACCTATACTCCTCAGGATCAGGGCTATAACATCAAACCTATAAACATTAAAAACACATAAACACATAAATATTATGGTCCTATTGTTTCCCACAAGTCCACCACAATTGCCATTATGGGGACGTTAATTTGCTTTAGGCATAAATCCAATAGATTTTTTCACTGCAAGTGTGGCTAACCACCAGAAAGTTAGGGTGGTAACAGCTCCAGCAAGAGGCTTGCAAAGGACGCATCTACAGATAGAACCCCCTAAATAGATAGAGGGTGTGCAGGAGAGGGACGGGGCCTGCACAGCTCTGAGTAAGAAATGATATGGTGAGAATACAGTTTAATGCAGCTCTGTAGATGGGTTAAAAAATCCAGAAACCTTTGGCAGTGTTTCATCTATCCTCCATGAGCTTCTTTGGCTGTTTATGTAAGAGCTGAATCTTCAGTAAAGCTCTTTGGGTTACTGTAGACACATCTCTGATTTGAGACACTCAAAGGAGATTCATTCATTCATTCACCAATCATCAGGTGCCTACTCTGTCCCAGGCACTGTGCCTGGTACTGAGGGTACAGAGATAAAAACGAGAGTCTCTATCCTCACGGTGGTGGCGGAATATTAATCCAGAGGACTTCTGCCACTCAACACTTTTGTGGCATAATTTGGGGCCAAAGCGTGTCAATAATTTGGCCATGTGTCTGTGTGGAAAGTTAGCCACATGATTTTGAGCACCCCACATACAATTTAGGGCTGATCTGTAGTCTGGTCTATGTAGGTTCCTTGAATTGTTGATGAATTGTTGGTTAGGATAGAGAGACAAAAAGCAGATAGAAAACGAAAAGTTCTAAGTAACTGGGTATTATCAATATGGCAGGCTGCTGTTTAGCTTTTCTGTTCTAGTGTGTGACGTGGCTCGTCCCACCTGTCTTGTGCCTGGGGAGCTCGTGTTTGACTGGACCCTTGGAAGGGGATGAGTACTTTGGATCAGCTCACATCTTCACTATTTCCTTCCTTCCCAATCTCTATAACTTTTATCTCCTTTTCTTGTCTTATTGCATTAGCCAGGACTTCCAGGACAATGTTGAAAAGCAGTGGTGAGAGGGGACCTCTTCGCTTAGTCCTGATTTCTTGAGAAAGCTTCAAGTTTCTCACCATTAAGTATGATGTTAGTTGTAGGTTGTTTTGTAGATACTCATTGAGGAAGTTTCCCTCTGTTCCTGGTTTACTACTATTTTTCATAGACCCAGCTATCAGGTGTATGTCTAAAGGGGGAAGAAGTAGAAAAATGATATTAAGGGAAGACTGCTTGTGAAGGTTACTGGTGACCTTCATGTTGCTAAATTCAGTGGTCTGTTCTAGCCCTCATTTAACTAATCAGCACTGTTTGACTATTTGACATGACTAGTTGATCATTTCCTTTTCCTTGGAACACCCTCTTTTTTGGTTTCTAGGCATCCTGCTTTCCTGATTTTCTTGCCATTACTGGCTGCTTCTTTTCAGTCTTCTTAGCCAGTTTCTCCTCATATCCCCAACCTCTCCACTCCACAGCATCCTTGGGCTCAGCCCCTGGACCTGTTCACATCTTTATCTACACTCTTTCCCTTGGTGACATCGTACAACCTCATGACTTTAAATACTATCTATCCACTGATGACTGCCAAGGCATATTTCCATCCTGGACATTCCTTCTGTGCTCCACATGTATATTTTGATCAACATTTCTATTCGGATGTCAAATAGGCATCTCAACCTTAACAGATCCAAAACTGTTCTCCTAATTGTTCCTACTAAGTTTGTTCCACTTGCCACTATCCCTGCAGTAGCTTAGGCCAAAAATCTGGGAGTCATCCTTTATTCCTGTTATTCCATATCCCACATTTACTGCACTGGAAAATCCTACCATCAAAAGGTATCTGGACTCCTACTGCTTCTCACCACCCCCACTGCTACCACATTGGCCCGAGCCCCTCCTTTCTCATGGGGGCAGTTCAAGTGACCTCCAGCCAGGTGCCCTGCCTCCTCCTTTACCCCTTCAGTCTTTTCTTAACACCATAGTCAGAGTGATCCTTTTAAAACACGTTAGATCATGTCATTTCCGTGCTCGAACCCCTCCAGGGGTTTCCCATTTCACTCAGAGTAAATGCCATACAGGACTCGACAGAGTCTCTGCCCCCTCCCTTCACCTCTATCCATCCCACTGTCACCCCACCCTAGCCACCCTGGGCGCTTGGCTGTCCATCAGACGGGCAGGAGAACTCCTGCCCGGGACACTTTCCCATCTGTTGGTTTCTCTGCTGGGAACTCTTTTTCCTCAGATAACTGCAAGCCCAGGTCCCTTAATTCTTCCAGGTCTTCGTTCATACGTCACCCCCTATTTAAAGCCCCTCCCCCATACACCCCACATCCCGCTCCCTGCTTCTTCCCCTTCTTAGCAGTTCTTGCCATCAGAGAGCCTCTCCTGCCCGCTTGCTTGTTCCCTGCCTGCCCTCCCGGCTGGGGCACAGGCTCCAGAAGGCAGGCATGGTTGTGTGCTTTGTTCTTCCCGTGTTCCCAGTGCTCAGCAGAGCGGGGCCACGAGGTGGGCGGGCTATGTAGCTTTACTGAGTGAATGAACACACTGCAAAGATTAAAAGCAGGAGGGAAAAGGGGAGAAAGGAGCAGGGATGAAAAAGAAGAGGAATTCTGGCTCTAGGTTTCACAGATCTTTCGGGAAGAGAAGTCTCTAGTCTCCAAAATGGAGAGGAATGGGCCTGAGGATGATCGCGGTGCAGGAACTCAAGTGCTCACAGAGGACCAACCCTCTTTGCCCTCCAGCTCTGGCCTCTTGGGCTGCTGGACGAAAAGGCATCCCCTCCACCAACGCCAGGCAAGGGGATCCAGGAGACTGGGAAGGGGCCCCAAGGCCCCTGTGGAGGTGAAGGGGGAGGGGAGCAGGAGGAACTCCAGTGAGTGGAGTGTGCCTGGCCGAGGGCGGAAGAAGTGACACGGCCCTCTGAGTCTCACGGACCGGGTTCAATCCCAGTTTTCCTACCTGCCAGCAGGGTTACCTTGGACGGCAGGGTGGTGTCAGGGCTCTGCTCTGGGCACAGGCGATAAGGGGGCTTGTCTGAGAGCATTTAAACACAATAATACAACCAACTGAACATCGGTCTGCTTTTCATTATCACTGTGCACCAGCCCCTCTGAACAATGTTAGTCAGCAAACGCTCCCCTCCACGGTACATGATGACCTGGGGGAGCTGCTTAACTTCTCTAAGCCTCAGCTTCCTCGTCTGTAAAGTGGAATGATACCTACGTCAAGGTACAGTCACGCGCCACAGCACGACACTTCTGTCAGCGAGGGACTGCACATACGACAGTAGACCCATAGGGTTAGTACCATGCAGCCTAGCTGTGTAGGAGGCTAGACTATCCAGGTTTGTGTGAGTACACTCTATGATGTTTGCACAACGACAAAATCGCCTAACGATGCGTTTCTCAGAGCGTAGCCTGTCATTAAGTGAGCCACGTCTGTACAGTGAGGATTAACTATGAAAGTGTTTGCGGTGCACACTGCGTGGGCCTGGCGTGGTTCTTGTTGTCCATTTCCTCCCCTCGCTCTCTTTCCTCCCTCCCTCCCTCTCTCCTTCTCTCTGCCCCTTCCCCTCTCTTGTGCACAACCCTCCCTTCACTTCTAAGCAGTGGGCCCTGTTCCCCTCCGGCACCCCACCTCCCTCCTGAGCCCGCAGCTGTGGCATTCATTACCCATCAGCCATTCCTGGGGCTGTCCCTAACCTGTCTCGGTTTCCTCCAACCCTGACCAGGCTGGGTAATTGGGACCAGTCAAGCGTAACCCCTGCTCTGGGATGAGGCACCACCATCAGCAGTTTTCAGTTCTGAGGCATTGTTTCGCCAGGTGATGCATAGCACCGTCACTTACTAGGGGTGGCAGGTGGGGAGGGGGGAGGAGTTGCCCTGGAAACACCGGGTGGAGGTTTTGCTGCCCTGACAGTTTCTTCTTCCTGTTGTCACCCCCAGATCTGCCGGCTGCGCCCAGCGACAGGCTTCACCGGGCCACCGCAGGACAGCTGCTGGCTCATGGGGATGCTGTCTGCCTAGCGGGGAGGAGGAAGAACGGCTGACGAGGGGAGGGGAGGGGAGGG